>NC_051040.1:18582268-18714768 GCF_904848185.1 Acanthopagrus latus
GCCAGAATATCTCCAGAGAGAGAGCGAGAGAGAGAGAGAGAGAGAGAGAGAGAGAAAGAGAGAGAGAGAGAGCAGATGGGACGCCTCAGATATTAAACAGAAAAGGAAGCATATGGATGCAGCCGGCCTGCAATCTCAAGTTCAGAGTTCAATCATCCAAACGACAGTGAGGAAGTCCTGCAGCCACGCAAACATTCCTGCACAGTGTTGTGTCTCCACTTGCAGCTGTGTTACACCTCAATTCAGGGTCGAAGCAGGGAAAGTACTTTATGCGCTATTGCATCTCGAATACCACGTCATCACAGACCAGGGCTGAGTGGCTGCTGAGGCTCATTTTGTCACAAGCAAGTAAGAAAACAGTGTTTGGGGGGGGGCAAATACATACATACACAATTACAGACACATCAAAATGTTTGTAATATCTGAATATGAATAGAATACAACATTCCCTCTGTTGTTATGAATCATTATTATTTATTCTTGAATTATTTCCAGACAACGTGGGTCAGCACATCCACAGGGACAAATTCGAGTGGAACACCACCAAGGGTTGGATGGCTCACCAGTAGATGTATACATCTATACAGGATCGATTCATCTATTTGAATTTGCATCACCTTGATTTGATTGGTATTTATGTCTAATTAATGAGTAGTTTACTCTATATTTTGTCCGAGAGGCTAGATATTTATTTAATTAAATTTAGTCTGCTCAGAGATGGCTGTTTAAAATTTTAGGATTAAAAAGTGGATTTATCTTCGCTCCTGTTTATCAACCTGACTGCAGCAGCGATCTGCAGAGGTGGCCTCCATTGTCGGGTGTTTATGTTTCAGCAGTGTTTACTGCCAGTGGGACCTGAAGGGGAAATGATCTTTACAGAGAGGAGAGGAGAAAGTCTCTGCTGAGTGCTGAACTCAGTGAGAGTTGACCTGAATTCAAACACAGACGGACGCAGCCTCGGTGCGTGCCACTGCTCACTAGCTTCTGGCTACAGGACAGATAAGTATACTGCGGCCCAACTTGCTTCCAATATTTAACATTGGTTTTAACATTGTTGGAAGAAACTCAGTAACGATTCTTATCATTCTGTTCAAATGCAGAATTCTTCAACATTATACATTTAACTTATGGAAAAGTAATAAACTTCAACAACTTATGACACTTCAACAGGGTAACTGGTTATCTGTAACCTATTACATTATCCAAAGCAAAACCTTCCCCACACTGATCAGAAAGGCGTTCTTGTGCAACTGCATGGCAGCAGGACAAAAAACAAGCAACGAGAGAACTTCTGCACAAGTGGAAACCTGCCTCACACATGCCAGGAGGGGTCAACACACTCACAGTAAACAGAAACTATTATATTTGTCAAACATAAAGACGTACATAATAACTCGTACACTCTGCAACAACACCGGCAATCTATCACAACAGAGCTGACAAAACTCCCAGGTAAACACTGTGTACAGCAGCGAGAGGCTGGATGATAATAACACACAACCTCAGCCCTCCTCCTGCCTGTGATGAAGTCAATCCGTCTGTTATTTTGACGTCCACACCACCTCTGCTGCCCTCCGTCTGAAGCTACTTCTCCCAGCAGCTGAGAGGCCACAGGCGTGAAACAGACTTCCTCAGTCTGCTGAAGACAAACTCAACTCAAAACACAAGAGAGGCTGTTGTTACAACTCTTCGATCTCTAATCAAGAACTGTTGATCCAGAGGAATACAACCAAAAGTGGCTGCAAAAATTTGTCTGTTCTGTGTCTTTCTGTTCTATAAATGGAGCCTTTCGGTAATCTCCTTCACAAATAATGTTGCCACGGACTTTTAATCACATTCACAGCCGCGGGCTTTGCTTCACAGGAACTCTAACGAGACTAACGACTACAAAGAGAGCATTCTGGATCCGATACAACTCTCATTTTAAAAACTGTTCCAGGTTGTGAAGACATGTTTGAACTCTCAACATGCTTCGCCGTTCTACCCATTCTTGTTCTGTGTTTGCAGCTGGTGGCCTTTGGGCCTGCCTCTCTGGCCTTTTCACAGCTCAGTGCCATGACTCCCGATTTTAATGGGCAACAGAGCAAAAATGACTCCACTTCTGGGTTTCCTCAAAGACAGTCTGCTTTCATAAAAAGGCAGTAATTCATGTGATTGCCTCTATGAATTCCCATAATGGCTCGTTCTAAACTGCAACCTCATTTTCGTCTCATTCCTCATCTTTAACTCAGCCGCCCCAAGGCCAGACAGTGAGGCATTTGTCATCTGTCCACTAGAGTGCTTCTTTTCTCAACCTTTCAAACACTAAACCCGAGGAAAAAGTGGTAAAAATATATGTGTGTGTTCAAGGAAGGTGCTGCCTTTAACACTTCTCCTGACCTCGGGACGACTAAGAAAACATTTCCCTTGAGTAGCTGTAGGAAGCTGGACGAGACACATTAAGTCCACAAACAGGACCTGCAGGGTCAAACAGATCATCATCTCACCGTAGAGCTGCTGCACGGCGATGATGTCGTCCCAGCTCAGGACCAGACTGCGCCCCAGCTTCCTGTAGTACGGCGACATCAGGGCGTGACGAACAGGCGAGTGCTCCAGTCCCAGAGTGTGTCCGATCTCGTGGGCGGTCACCATGAACAGGTTGTGTCCCTTGTGTCCGTTCAGCGTCCACCTCTCCGCCCGGTCAAAGTGGGCCTCCCCCCGGCGAGGCAGGAAGGCGTGAGCCAGAGTTCCTCCTGACAGTCAAAAAGGAGGGAAACGGTCAGAGGCTGACAGATGCACACTATCACTGTGTGAGGTTAAAGGCACAGTATGCAGGATTGGTCGCCGCTGTTTGTACACCCACCAGGTGCGGTGAGCAGCTCTGGAGAAAAGTTCAGTTGATGGGCAGCTTTGATATTTGAGACTCAACAAACAGCTAACTATCTTTCTCCAGAATCACTGACGCCCAGAAACATCCCAAAAGCAGCATAATAATCAGAAAATAAACAGAGGCAGAGGCGTCTCGGCAGATACAGACATGCCAAAACACTTCTAATGGATCCTAAGTGGTGACTGAGAGGGATTACTTGAGTCATGAAAACTTCCTTAAAAGTCAAATTAGACTAAAAGGTAGTTCTACATTTACTTAGGACAAGTGGTGGCTAGATTCAACCTTTGTTTACAGATTTGATAGTAATGGAACAGTTTATTTTAATGTGTTAGTATTTGTATTGCATATTTTAGAGTCTACAGTCAAATGTATTGTTGGAATTAGTTGATTAGCTCCAACTTTTAAACCAGGACTGTCTCAACGAGTCGCACGATGAGCACTGATGATTAAGACAATTAGTATAAAATATAAGAAAACACTAATATTACTGTTAATGTAACTGAAGTTTTCTCTCCACTTTGTTTTTTTTCTTGCAAAAAAACAGTATTTTACCTTGCGCACTGTATTTCAACTCAAATCTAAATAGGAAGAATAGGTGTCAAACATGGAGGCAAATTAGCAAAGGCCATTAAAAAGCCCTCACGCTTTGACATCCAGGTCTCAATCAGGGCTCCAAACAACAAACTACAAGATGTGGTCTCCACCTGCATGTCTGACCACCAGACATGCTTCCATACACTAACCTGAGGTTTACATGATGTTCATGTTATTGTGTAATTCAGGTCAGAGCAGTGTTTGATCTAACCATCTTAAGCGGGTTAATTCCTATGTGCACATACACAGTGGGACATGTTACGATTTATTCATGCAGCAGGTTGGGATCAAGATCTCATTGCAGGAGAACAAATTGCATAGACAGGGGCTCAACACAAAACAAACATCAAACACACACACACACACACACACACACAAATCTGTTACAAATTACAGATGTGATCAGATAGGTAGATCAGTGGCGACATTAATCATCATGCGCTTGTCCCTCACCTGGCCCGTCGAACGCGTTGCTCGCTCCGTCGTTGTGGTCTCCCTCATAAAAGGCCAGCCGGATGTCTGCGGGACCTTCAGGGCTCTCTTGGAACACCAGGCCAGACACGTTGCTCCACAGCTGGAAGGCAGCGCGCACCGCCAGCCGCACGGAGCCCAGAGACAGGTGGCGGGGCCAGTTCACTATCTGGTAGGTCAGGTGACGTTTGTACCACTTCTCGACTGGAAGAACACACACACACACACACACACACACAGAGGCAGAGGGAGGAACAGAGTTTTGAGACATGCAGGTCTGAAGCTCACAATCTTATTCATCACAAACTCAGAGCCAGTGCAGCTGCAGATAAGCTCAGATCACTGCAAATAACCCTAGCAGTCATCCTGTAAGTAAGAGTATTCAACCTTTTCATCTGTACAGCATGATTTAGAATAATAAATAATGGAAGAAAGCAACACAAAGTAGTTATAAGAGTCAAATATCTGGATGCAAGGAACATTTTATGCTCATCCAGAGAGATGAAAACTGGGAATTAAGTTCAGGACAGAAGAAGTTAAACATTCCTTTAAACTCCGCCCGTTTCATATTCCATCATCAAGTTTAGTTTGTTGATCTGACTCAAATCTGACTCCTTATCTTGTATACAGAGCCACCACTACTACATTTATCTCTCATTGATATCTCCACTGAACTGGAATCCTTCAAGGGAACTTGTTTAGTGTTCCACCGAAGGGGAAGAATACACCTTTCCCTCTAGAGCTGCTCACCACATGGAGGGCAGCAGACGTTGGTTGGCACCAGACATCTTACAAAAGCAGAGCGGTAGGCGGGAACCCATGCCAAAAATGTGGTGTGTATCAACAAAAATGTTAATAAGACACAGGCAACGCACAAAAAAAACCCCTGAGTGGTTCAAAGACAGGATACAGGCAGCATAGATACAAAGCCTTCAAACACTATGGAATAACAAAGAAAATGGGAATTTAACTTTTAATTTGTCATTGCTGACAATCAAAATGTATCTTTGCAACAAAACAACAACTATACTCTCTCAGACACCTTCTGACACCTTCACAAGTAAAACGCAAACTACAAAACTGCCATTTGTACAACCTGACTCATATTTACCTATTTTTTCTTACCTATGTTTATTTGACAGGGACAGCACGTGTAGGCACCATTACATCTACTTAACATGCAATCAATGCTATGTACTGTATATAGGACTTCTAGCCATGGCTCAATTGTGGTCCTGGCCAGGCTTTTGAGGAATAAAACATCTGATTGAAAACACTGTAAAACAGACATAAAAATTAACAGCAAGACAGACACAGACAAAGAGCCACTACAGACAGTGAATGAAACCAACAGTAAAGTAAAATGACTGAAAAGCATAAAATGCAATGCAGTTTGTTTTCATTCATGCCTGGCATTTCTTTTGGTTTTGAAATTTAAAGCGTTTCAACACCAGTAAGTAGTAAAAAGCTTTCACAGACATGTTTCATTATTATTACTAGCTACTAGAGCAGCCATGTATTTACATCTTGCATATCTGTATTATAAATATGAATGCGAGACATCCTGCGTTCAGACGTCATGTTTTGAAGTAGTGCCTCTCCACATCCAGAAAGAGCCAAAATGAAACCCATGTTCGCTCACAGCTGGATAAACTAACAAGCACTCTTAGTGCTCGCTTGACTAAACAGTTTACTTCTACACGTGTCTGTGGTTTCTCAGCTTAGACGTAATTACATATGTCACAAACTTCAGAATCACACATTTGTTCGGGGTATAGAGTGAAGCGGGGAGTCATGTTCGGCCGTTCTTTAATTTAGACCACGTTAATCTCTTCAATATATACACAAGGATTAACAAAAGTAGCAATCTGGACAAGGAGCAAACACAAAAGCAAACACATGGAAAAGCTCTCAACTGTGCAGAGCACATTCACAACATGCAGACAGAGAGGCTGCCTCGCAGGAAACAGTCATTAGATGAACCTTCAGGGAGAGGCAGCTGGAGAGTCCGGACGCAGGGTAACTCTGGCCGGCTGAAGAAGCTGTAAAATGCATTTTCAATACCCATTTTTTTTCCTTCACAATACCGATAACAATTCAGATACCAGTGTGTTAAAAGTTTTTGTGTGGATGTGTTGGATGTGCTTGAAGATGCATGGGATTGTGAACTCACTGATACTGATTCCAGCGTTTCAGGCTGTAAAGGACAGATTTCTAACGTGAATGTCAGACTCAGAACAACTCTGGGAGGAATTTTATTGAGAGTTGTGCGTAGAGTTTGCCGTAATAATCATCTGAAGTCAAAGCTGATCCATCAAAGCTTCTGTTGTAATGAAAATGGCTAGCCACTGCGTTAGCTAGCTGAAACTACAGGGGGTTATACCATCGACTCTTGTGGTACAAAGTGGTATCTGGAGACAGGACGGGCTGGGGCTAGCTGGTTAGCATGCTAACTTCAGTTGACATCTCTGCATCACAATACAGAAACATCCACACTGTTGTTTCTTCACCTGTTGTTAAGAACATTAGTTATTATTATTATTTTTTTACTGTTTTAAACTTGAATTTTATCCATGTCTAACAAGTTGCGCCTTTACATATAAACACATAAAAATGAGAGCCTTCGGACACACTGACACAGTGCAGCGGTAGTAACTCAAAAAAAATGAGGGTCCTGAAGTGTTTGTGCTTGTATTGGTAAGAAGGGCTTGAGAAGGTGAGAACGAGAGTCAGATTCACGGGGTACTGCACTTAAAATGACTCGCCACAAGGACTTTATGCATTTACACATACTTTCACATGAGGATCAGCTAGGAAGTGGCCAAATAACTCAAGCGCACTTACAGTTGTCAAAATATTTAAATAAGCGGCCGACGTGTGTTTGTCCTGATGTGGAGGCCAAATGTGAGTGGGAGGTCCGCATTACACACCTCTGCTCAATCACACACAGAGCACTGAGGCAGCCAGGCTTGAGAACCCCTCGAGTTATTCTGATGCCACTCGTGCTCGGTTAAATAATATACAGCAGAGCTTCATGTGAAAGATGAGGACGATAAACCAGAGGTATGCACCACATGCTGTGAACTGAACAGCACCCTGGAGAGAGGAGAAATCTCTGGATAATATCTGGAGCCATTAAGACATGGGTCTGGCAACAACATCAGTGTGTGTTTTTGTTTGTGTAAACACAAACAGAAGTTGTGCTTCAGCAGCAACACAACACACGTCTCGGTGAGAGTTGTGTAAACTTGATCCTCAGCATTTTTCATGCAGTGTTCCACAGAAAAATTAGACAGAAAGAGCCCAAAACACACAATAAAAAAAAAATAGGATTCAAGAAGGTAAGATGTGATGTCACTGCTGTTTTCCTGTGAAAGTCTGATTCAGTAGCGGGACACTTGAATGCACTGCCTTGTTTTCCCACCCCAGTTTCAGTTTTCCCTCCCGGCTGAACAGTATCCATCAGACTTGCTGTGTGTGGATCTGTATTCTCAGCACAACTCCGGCGCCTTCTCTCCGTCCCCGGCCCTCCGCAGTGTAAGAGGTCCCCGAGGAGAAGCAGAGAAGCCAGGAAGTAAGATACACAAGACATTCCCCGACTTCCCTTATGGAAGCAATTACCATGATGCCCTGTATAGCAGCAGTGTGGGGCGGGCGGTTTATCACAGTCATTAGGAAGTGACTGAGATCATCTGATAGCCAAAGTTATTGTTTGCGGAGGTGCAGAGAGATTTGGTTTGTTACTGGTGTTAACTCGCAGGCTGTTTGAAGCGAATCTCAGCAGGCGAACGCACTCACTCAGTGCCAACCAGCTCATGTTCACCAGATTCACAATGTTAGCACTTCAGGATGCTAACTGTTGCTAATTTGCACTTCTAACCACATTGCCCTGAATTACTGAATGAAAAATTTCTCATATCATAAATTAAAAAGATAATCACTTATTCTGTCAATCATCTGATCGATGGGTATAGCTATTGATGAGCTGAGCTGAACTACAATCTGTGCATTCTGATGAAACAGTTTAAAACCAGTGTGTCAAACGTGAAACATTTCAAACAGTGTCCATGAGCAAGGCACAGATCTATGAGTGAACACCTCTGAAAAACACACACACACTCACCTATCACACTTGCAGGGCTTATCTTGGACAAGGGTGGTGGAATGTCAGCTCTGTAAATATCAGTGGGAACGACCATCAGATCCAACCGCGAGTCAAGGTCTAATTTCAGTTTCCATGAAGCTAAGAGGCGGCCATGTTCACGCTAAACAAAATCACATCACACCACAGCTGAGAGCGAATAAACAGACTGACTCGTCCGCATGTTGATGTGGCCTGCAGGCTGGTTTTAGTAGCTAGCGTCAGCTGTCAAGGACAAACAGCTCAAAGAGTTACGCATTAAGTTCAAGTCACGGATGGCGCGTCTCGCACGTATCTTAACTATACAGAAAAAGAGGTGAGCTACAGGGGAATGGGGGGACTTCCACTGGAAATATCAATACTGCAGACACTTGTTTTGAGTTGACAGTGCTGTAAAGTAACAAGCCAGAAGGTGGTGAGATAATTTAGCGGTGGACTGAAGGACTGGCACCAGGAGTCCCAGGCGAAAAACAAGGGCTGTGCACAACTGACGCTTCAAATCAAATGTTTCTGCTCTATCCACACATAAATCTCTGCCTCTATACACACTATATCTGCTGCCACAGTGTGATAAAGCAAGCCCATGTTTGAGAACAAGGCGGTGGTGACAGCCTCACTATGCAGCTACTCGCAGTAATAGGAAGTCACTACATTGCTAAACTACATCAGTAGATATATGATCAGTGGATATAAGAGGTTTGGCCTGGGGGTGTAAATAGAGCTGCTCCTTGTGTAATAACACAGCTACCTGTCACATGAGTCATGTCTGGGACTTGAATAATGACAGAGTTGTTTTCTTCATCAAGGCCAGGCTGTAATCCATCCACACACTCAGTCACTCAGCAACATATTCGCTCATTTAGCCGGCGAAGATATCTGGCCGTCGAGACAGGCAGCCAGCCTGGCAAACAACGTAATCCAGTCAGTCAGTTGTGGATGTGTTTACCGGGAGGGAAGATGTCAGGTACTGACACGAAGAGGCAGCGGCAAACATCAGCCACCGCTGCATTCCCTGAACGTTAGCCAACGCTGTCAGTGACAGGAAGGAATGCACAGGCTTCACACATCATGAGGCTGGAGGCACCAGGCTGCTGCTGCTGCTGCTGCTGCTGCTCATTCACAAAGAGGAATGACAGCAGCAGCAGAGACAGACAGCAGGAACACAGGTAGTCAAAGGTGCAGACACACAGCCTGAACATTTCAGAGCCACGAAAGGAAATTGAAACCCAGTGATTCCCTGATCCGTTTGGCTTCATCAGCCCATAATAAAGACCCTGGTGTAAGAAGTTCATGTAGGATGTGTGGAGGATAAATGAAAAATCTATTCAGGTTAAAAGATTTTGCCCCACTCGATGTCTTCCACAAGTGTTTAGAAGAGTGGAGAAATTACACCTCTTGGTAATTCTCAAGGATTTTCTGTAAAGCGCCTCGTAAGCCAGGAGGGAGGGATGTTTGTGCTCGATTACTCCACGCAGTCTGCAACAAATGTGGCTGCTCAGCTGCACCGTTAAACACTTTAAATCCCGTAGTCTTTATCCGGTTCAAATTGCAGCAACCTGCTCACTGATGAATGCAGTTATTACTGCGTCTAAAGCAGAAAATTAGGATAATCTCCAACTAGAGCCTCAATAATTATCTTAAAGGGAAACTGCCGCATTTGTGGGGATACAAACCTGAAGAAGAGGAAACCGCTGTGACCCACAAACCTTTACATCACTTCTCTAAATCATTTCAGAAAAAAAGAAGAAAAAGCTACTGAAAAGGGTTAAGAGGCCTCACAAGGGATTCTTAAACTTTCTCAACCCACAGAGCAGACTGTGACTCCTTAACTAAACATACAGAATATTATCGTTCAGAACTGAAGTTCAGGTTTTCTCCCATTGGGGATGACGTACAGGATACATGGACTTGTCTAATTGCATCTAAAAGCAGGAATCCTCCCGTCTGACGCGTGCAACATCGGACGCCCCACCAGCTTTAATTACACCCCTCGTGTCTATTTAGTGCTCTAGTTTACAGAGGTGGGCCCTCCCAGCTAACTACGGCTCTCTGTGACCACAGGACATGTACAAGGCAGTGAATAGATATCACAGCTTACTGAGGTCTCCACTGTAGAATCACACATGCAAAAATGGCGTGCACCCAGTACCTTGCCCTGCAGAACGCCTCCTGCGTCGCTGTGCTCGCCCCTTTCCTGTGAAGATGGCGTTTACCCTCTGAGCCCAGATCTGCTGGCTGCCCTCATCCGACACCCCACAGCGAGGCTCCGACATCTGTCTCAGGGTGGCATCGTCCAGCTCACCTGTGACGGGAAGTCGGGACAACCACTGGAAGTCGCTGCAGAGGGAGGGAGGGAGGACACGTCTGCATGATGCCCTTGCTGAACAGATATTTGGCTTTTCAAAATGCAGACGGAGAGATTGGACGGACAGACTGATGGATACCATTTATCATGTCACAGGGATGCAGTGTGCTCTGATGGCAAATTGAATCTGCACTGCATGAGATCAACAACTATCCAACAATCGGGCCAAACAGAGCTTTTTCAATCAGCATTGTTACAGTAGAGTCAGCGTACGGGCCAGAGGGTGAGGTTCTTCAAATTCCTGGACGGTTCAGAGAGGGTTCAGGAGGTGAGGGTGTGTTTTACAGCCCTGCGCTCACGTTCAGCCCCGGGGCCTGTCCCACAGCGAGCTCACCCTCTCCCTCCCACCCCCACTGATGAACACGACCAGCTAATTCTGATCAAAGTGTGGATAAAAAATAACACTATCACATCAAGTTAGCTGAAGGACGTCTGATGAACGACTGTGATTTTAACACTGATAACATGGTTCTCAGGCTCTTTGGCTTTAATCAATTTTCAAGCCTGAATAGTTGAAGAGCAGCTCCCACACCTACCAGATAGCTGACTGCATCTCTGCTGTACTGTGGATGTGGTTGTCTGGGTGGAGGTAGCCATACTTTTCCAGAAAAACCTGCAATTGTTATGAAAGCACTGCTTCAGAAACACTCCAATGAAAGACATCAGAAACCAGACCATCATTTCCTACTAGTGCCCATATTTTTAAGATAATAAGGTGCCTCTTTTGGGGGATTGTAGTTTATTTTACACACCTACAATCTCACTTTTTGTAAGAACATGCTGTGGTAAATCCCCAGAGAGACATACCTCCCCTCGAGGGAACAGAACAGAAATCATAAAAGTGTAAAGATAATGTTCCATGTAGCTGCTAGAGGCTGCAAGACAGATGTATAGATTTAGACCACCCATAAGAGAGCGAAGCCTCAAGTGTGTCCCTGAAAATTTAATATAAGAGATCATGCAAAACGTGCAAGTCAAGAATAGTTCTGAAGGTTAACGCCTATAAAATACAGCAAAAAAATGAACCAACAGCGTTCATGACAACAGCTGTGGTTTGGGATTCGCCCTGTTGATGGTTTAATAGAGGGATCTCTGTGTGTGTGTGCGTGTGTGTGTGTGGGTTTCATGTTCAGACGACAGCAGGCGCAGCTATGATTACAGATGTGGTGAAGGTGGGATGGAAATTAAAATTGGGGAGATGACAGGAATGTGCAACCAAGTTGTCCCTTTGTCCCTATGAAACATACCAGGAGGTTTTATTTTATGGAAGAGGGGAGCCAGGAAACACATGTAATGGCATGATGCTGGTATGGTCTTACAGCTTTAATGTGTGGCCACCAACAACAGCTGTCAAATTAAACCAGTGTGGTTTAAGCCACAGAGGGGCAACTCAATTGAAAAAATCTCAAAGACAATGGGGCACAAATATTCTTTTAAAAGAGGGTTTGGTCTCCTTTAATGTCACTATGCTATATGGCTTAAATGGTCTAAATATGTCACTAAATTGCCACATTAACTTTATATGCAGACCATAAACCAAACACATCAGTTCTCATGTCAGTATGTGACATTTCACATCTGCAGTGCTTAGAAATATATTTCTAAAGACAAAATTAATTTGACAGTGTTATGGAAAAGTCATCCTTCACATATTATTTTTTTAAAAAATGTTCTACATTTGAGGCCGTGCTGATCCTGGCTGTATGTATAGAAATTAAAATAACTGCAAAATCAACCACCACCAAACCTGACATAGTTGAAACTCATCATACAGCTAAGTAAGAAAGTGGCAACCATGCCCTTCACCATTAACTGAGCTTGTACATGTGATGGTGACAGACCCGCTCATGTACATGAGCACAAAGCATACTTACCTCTTATTTTCTATGCAACATGGGCTTTGCGTGAAAAAAAACATGTTTGACGATCTTAAGTCATGCACAGAGAAATACAATGTGTAATATGTTGTCTTACAAAGTGACCTTGCTTATATTTTTGGTCAATTAGACATGTGAAAATCTTTAGTATTTAACGGAGGTCTAAAAACACACTTTAAAACCATGTTTATAAGTCAAAGTCATTGAATTAGTGCCCTAAAATGTAAATTGGTACCAGTCACCAAGTTTTAAATTTAAGTTATGTTTTGAGGGTTGTCAAAGGGAGCCTCCGTCTCCGTGACTGCAAACTACACATGTCGGTTAAAGTTAGCATATTAACGGGTTATCTTACTTTATTCACACATCTGTCGGAAACTGAGTCTAAATAAAGCGGCTCGTCTCGGAGCGCAGTGTACCTCCGGCTCCAGGACCAGCGGTGATCCTCCGGCGGTCTGAGCGGTGATGAGGACGCTCACAGTCAGGATCCAGGCTACCCTCATGGCCGGTCCAGCCCCACGCCGGTCCGGAGGTCGGCGGCTCATTGCGGGACGACCACGCTACCAACACGCTGCTACCTGCGTGGCGCATTTCAGTTCAGCTCCAAGTATTTTCTCCATTGTTGGTTTTGCTGGCTGTCAGTGAGGGAGAGCATGCTGCTGCTCGCCTGATGTCTCCATCCATGAGGAGTGCCGGAGCCTGATTCAACCCGCGGGAGTGTAATGGGGCGGGCCGGTACCGCCCCTGTGCCCGCCCAGATCAACGTCAAATAATAATGTCAGAGCTGTACAAACGGTCTCATGTGTTCCAAATGATGTATATGAACTCACACAAAGCACAGAGAAAAGATCACAGTTTTTAATATCATTTTGGAAAGAAAAAAAAAAAAAAGGAACCCAAGTAAAACATTTCCGCTCATACAAAACAATGGTACGCATCTACCTGACAAAACATCTGCAACTAGAATCTGAGGAAAATTAAAAAGATGTACAAAGAAATGAAACAAAAAAATAAACCCCCAAAACAAACATTTGACCACATGCCAATCAGCCCCAAAGTCCTGTCACAGTATCTCAACACATCGTTCCCCTCTCTCGCAGATGAGCAGTAATAGTCGGGTTGTAGAAAAGGCACACAGATGAGAATGTCTGATCTATGTCCTCTTCCCCACCCAAACTAAACACTCCCTCCATGGTGAACTCCAGGGCTGGAATGGTTTCCATCTGCTCAACACTTAGTATGGCCGGTCTCTTCTGTCGTCTCTGCGGTCACCTCTGAGGGGAGAAGACAAAGATGTTCTGTTAGCAAAAGGCCAACATCTTCTGTCGTCATTGAATCAACGGCTGCGTTAACGAGGGAGACAAGGGTGAAATATGGCGTCAACGTGTCTCATTCCCCCACTGCTTTACCCTCTGTAAATGGATAACATCATTTACTTTCGTTACAAGCAGATCGTCCTTTAACACGGCAATTCACCTTCAGCAAGTAGTAATATATCAAAACATTTAAATACCCAAGACCCTCAAGGGGAATAAAAACACCAAGTGGAGGATGCAGCATGAATATTTTAGACACTAGACAGACTTCACAGCCTCACTGCATAGTAAGCAGGGAAATTGACTTTCAATTTGGAATTAAATATGTTGCAAATTCACACTAGAAAAGTGGCCAAATTTAGTAAAACTGCATCAATTAGTATTCAAATAAAAACCATTAAAGTGTTCTGGTGATGAACACCATTTCTCCACAAAGCATCAAGGTAAATCCTCTGCTGTGTCTTCATCTGAACTGTACATTGGTTGTTGTAAACTTCATGCAAAGACAACGTACCTCAAAGATTGGAATATAGTGCACTAGTAAGCCAGTGGGACACAGCATTTGTTACAGTTAGATTGTTTACTAATCTCTCGTGCCCTCTACTGGCCACATGATAAAACTACATCAGCAAAGACACAGGGATCATAGGTCAGTCTGTGCAAAATGTATATAATGTAAAATAGAAATAGGGTTTTAACCTACCGTCCTCCCATTTTGTAGCCACCTCCGAATCCTCCGCCGCCGCCACCACCTCCATAGCCGCCACGGTCTCCCCCACGGAAACCTCCTCCACGTCCTCTGAAGCCACCACCTCTGTCACCACCATAACCACCTCTGCTTCCACGATCTGTAAACAGTCACGACAAAGTCAGTAAGACAAGAAGATATGCAGAAGATATGTCTCAAGTGTTTTTTCAGTTTTCGCCAGCATTGACATCAAATCAAAGCACTCACCTCCTCCACCTCCAAAGCCTCCTGCATCTCCTGGTTTGGGTGCACCACACTTGTTACACTCTTGTCGTCGTGCAAAGTTCATGTTGCCACAAGAGCTGAGGACAGAAATCAAAGCGGTATTTTAGACACACAAACTTCACAACTGAAGCGAAATGAGAGCCATCTCCAATTTATACAAGGAATATCTTGAAAATTACATTAAAAAAAATCAAATCTTTTTCAACAAACCTGTTGGGGCAGGGCCAGTCTCCTCCCTTAATGTCAAAGTTGGGGCCTCCACCACCACCACCACGACCTCTGAAACCTGTTGAAAAACAACTGGTCAGTAACTTCACTGCAGCATTGATACAAACACTTCAATTAATTTCAAACCTAGGCATTTCAGACAGCTCAGTTGGGTGAGACCCACCTCCTCGTCCACCCCTTCCTCCTCCCATGCCGCCTCCTCGCTGTGTGAACTCAGCTCTGCGGGTGGCAAATGATACCTTGATTGGTTTGCCATGGAACTCCTTTCCTGAAATGACAAGATAACAAAGCTTTTACAGGGACACTGAATGATATTGGAGTTTGATTAGAGAATTTCAAAGATCCAGTGGTCTCACCATCAAACCAATCAATAGCAGCTTTGGCAGAAGGCGGGTCATCAAATGACACTGTAGCTTCTCCTTTTGGCCGGCCGGTGGCCTTGTCAGAGTAGATGTTGATCATTGGCTGGCCAGTCTTCTTGTTTACCTGAAAGTACAAAATGAAACCATAAATTTGAATACAAAGTAGTAATGAGCAACTGTTTATGAAAAAAAGGCCAATCTGTCATTGACTTGCTTAAAGACCAAAAATGTCACATTCAAGTAACAGTACACAGCAAAAAAAAAAAAAAAAAAGAATCATTCAGTACCTTGATAATACCAATTTGCTTGAAGTAGTCGCCAACTTCCTGTACTGTGGCTTCTTCTCCCAGTCCCTGGACAAAAATGGTGTTGTTGTCAGAGTTGTCCTGCTCACCACCTGTGAAGAAGATCAATGGAGAGAAGATGTGAGCAATAATTATACACTACACGAATAAATCAAGTGAACACGTAAATTGTAACAGTATGACACCTCGTCAGCTAAACTTCAGATTATTCAATCTGTCCATTAAGGAAATGATTGTGAATCAATTTCGCGACTGATAGCACTCTAGTTTTGTGTTCTCCTGGTGTCCTTGTCACAACTAGTAGCATGGGGCAGTACCTGCAGCCTCATCAGGTTGCACAGGTAAATCCGTTGAAAGAATCCAGACACCATGGTGAACGTAAAACCAGTTATGTTGCCTGTAACATCATCCAGAATGACCAGTTTGGTGGTGGGTCACCTCATAGCGTTGGTCAGACCTTATATCCTGACGAGGGCATTATTGCCATTGACTGGCTATGTTGTTCCCCTGACCCAAGTCCAACTGAAGACCTATGGAGCTTTATGGATTGTTGCATCCAAAGTGCGGCCACAGACTGTCCAGGATCTC
Source organism: Acanthopagrus latus (assembly GCF_904848185.1). Classification (NCBI taxonomy): domain Eukaryota; kingdom Metazoa; phylum Chordata; class Actinopteri; order Spariformes; family Sparidae; genus Acanthopagrus; species Acanthopagrus latus. Next base: position 18,598,355 of record NC_051040.1, read on the forward strand.
ACTGATGCCCTGATCTAGGTCTGGGGGGAGCTCCCACCAGGACACTATCCGTCGACTTATCAGAAGAAGGCCCAGACATTGTAGGGAGTGCATAGATAGACTACTCAGTAACATCATGAGTTGCCATGATAAAATTCACGCAAGTTGGATCAGCCTGTGATTCCAACTATTAACTTTGATTTTCAATGCGATTTTAAATACTGCCCTCGGTGAGTTATTGTTTTTCCCTTTCCACTGACTGTTACGTCAGTTTGTTCTCAACAAGTTATAGAACGTACATCAGTAAAAGATGTTGCTCTTTGTGTGGTTTAAGTCCTCCCTCATTTATTTTTGACCCACGTATATGGAGACCTTTCACTTCCTGTGTCCATCACACAGTTGGAGGATGAACAAAACATTTAATCACGTAATGATCAAAGACAAGTTTACCTGGTTCATCCCTTGAGCCGTAGTCTCGAGATCCTGTAAAACAGAGGAGAGGATGGAAAATAACACTTGAGGAAGGAGTCTGGAAACTGTCCACACTGTTTCACACAATCATTTTAACTTCATTCCTATCAATGCATAATGATCAAGAAAATTAAATAAATGTCAAAGTTTACAGCTCTCTGATGGGTGTTTTTATACCGTTGCGCCACATACCAACACCTTGCAACAAGAACAGAATTGTTCTGTTTTCTTTTGAGCTTACACCAGAAATGAAAACCACCAAAATGTCTCCCGTTTTAGAAAGTTTTCCTTCTTCGTCCTGGGAACACCTCTGTCATAAACAATCAGCCCTTGTCTTCATGCAACAATACCATTATTTTATCTCAGGCTCCATGTTCTTTACCATATCTGAAGTCATTTATGAGAATTCCTGATAATAATAGGTGGAGTCCCTTTCGATCTGGACATGAAACTGGTGGCATTCACTGAGTTTTTTTTTTTAAATCCCCCTTTTCTTTTTGCTAACTCCCCCACCGACACAGTTCTGATGCTCGTCACTTACCACCGTAATTTTTGTAGCCACCACGGTCACCACCTCTGCAGAGGAAAAATTGGAGATATGATGGCTTTTCCTTTGTCCCAACTGAGAGCTCAAAGCTCCCCTACATCCCCATCAGTATGCACTCCTCCCAGGGTGTGCGACTATGGTGGAAATGTCTCACACGAGGAATGCGTTAGTCTTTGACATTAAGAGATCAATGAACAGACGACTAGGCAGCTCTGACTGAACAATCAGGCAGACGAGTGAAGACAATTACTACATGTCACTGGGTCACCATTTACAAAGAATTTTTTAAGATTTGACTTTCCTTTTATGTAACCAGATTAGATACCAATCGCTGGAACACCAGCTGAATTTGTTTTTTTAAAAATATGAGGCCAAATTGGTGTGAAGGGGTGTAGCAACTGATAAGCAATCTTCCACTGAGTGCGTTTATGAGATCCTTTAACTGAGGTCCAAGTTTTAGCTCAATCTCTCTGAATACCTGTAGTATGAAATGTAGATCCATGTTAACACAACACATATGTTCTCCATTGTCAAATATACAACACTTGAATGAAACCTGTTGAATGTGAAGCAGCTGAAGATGTAGGCTCCAGGTCTAGGGACATTGTTTTAGCGGCGTTTCCATTGTTCAAATACTATTCTGTGGTCTTCAAAGCACAAGAAACACCAAAACTGAGTTTCTGGTAAAATAAAAAGTATGGCTGCTCAAGACTTAGCTTTGATTAAAAAAAAAAAAAAAAAAAAAAAAATGAAACCACAGCACAAGTCCCCCGATTTGTATAAGATCAAATAACAAAAAGCAACAAAAAAAAAACGCATTTCTCTGAATTAAACTAATCTAAAATGTTTTCAGGATATACAACATGATGTAGAACAAATGGGACCGTTAACAAGGCATTATTGTGCCAGCTGACATCACGTGGGACTTTGAGATCGAACCAAACTCTACCTACAAAATCTTGCAAAAGGCGAGGCATTTTTTTAATTTTGTTTTTTTCAGAAACAAAGGGTAACTGAGAATTTCCCCTTTTGCAAATTCTACAAAAAAAGGGTCTGGGCCCATTTATTTGGTATGTGTCAATATGGAGCAAATTTTACCATGCGTAGGTAAGCACTTCAGTCAGTCTTAATGGTGCGCCGCAGCATTATTCTTCTATTAGAAACATCTGTTCAGGTAGAGCTTTTAATCTTTGCAGTACTTTTACATTTCAGTAAATGCTGTACAACCTATAAAAACAACACAAGGTGTCCCTCCTGGTTTATGGACAAATTGTTGACCACTTTGCAGAGTTGATAAAGCCTGTCCCAGATTCTGGGATAATACGGTTACACAACCAGGTCGTTGGTGTCTAGCAGCTCCTTTTTGGGCAAGCTTGTTCAGTCTCCATTTCTTTACTTCGGACCCCAATGATAGCAAATAGATCCAGTGGGTCAAACATCTCAACCCATCATTTCATCTCAACAGCAATGTGTAATTAACACCAGCTTGTCTCTTGTGTAAAATCTTCCAAGTCATTCAGGTTTTGGGAACAAAAACAAAAATCTCACAAGGTTCAGGTAACGGGAGCACATTGCAGAGGGTGGTGAATATTACCTACGTGATCCGTGACAACTTTTGATGGATCAGGTTTTGAAGAAAAGAAAGAAAAAAAACTACCACAGTTTGAGGATCTGGAGCACAAAGCAGATGAGTGGTGAAAATCATCTTTGTGGATGGTTTGTAGTTTATGAGTGATGATGTGTTCAGTGGCAACAAGTCATGTCTCATATTTCACAGTGTATAGAGGTACCTTGGGGGCAGTGGCACTATGCAACTTACCCCATACCAGGAGGTCCTCCTCTTCCGCCACGGTCGTATCCACCACTGCGGTCATATCCACCACTGCGGTCGTAACTGCCACGGTCATAGCTGCTGCCACCACGGCCTCGCCCTCTGTAGCCCCCTCCGTCTGAGCGGTCGCCTTGGTCACGTCCAAACCTTCCACCCTGACCACCACTTTCACCTGGTGTAAAACAAGATTTGAGAAAATACGCATCCTGTTCAAGTTGAAGAACTGGTCACATATGTATACACTTGAAGAATGCAGATGTAGTCTCTATCTGGAACTTTTTAATCCAGTCATTTGTACCTTCACTCCATCTTCCATAGCCGCTGCCACCACCGCCGCCGCCGCTTTGTCCCTGGCTACCATATGAGCTTTGCTGTCCATAACTGTCACCTCCTTGGCCCTGGCCACCATAGGAACCCTGCGGTGGGTAAGACGGCTTGTCCCCATACCTTGAAGTGGCGAAATTACATGAAAAGTTAATGTAAAAACAAGAATAGGTACAAGCTCGCATTGATTTGCACTGCTCAGTTCAAAGCTAAAAACGCAGAATTTGTGGCAATGACGTAATGGTGCGGGATCAAACTATTCAGCAAGCGTTTCAGGACTTGTGCCGGGAGGATGGGGAGAAGCAGAGGGGCAAAGCAGACCTGCCAACTGTATGCCAAAAAATGTCAGGTTCATGTGTTTGTGCTGCCCCCCTCCTCCAAAAAAACAAAAGCAAAGTCAAGCTACACATAATCTCAAAAGTCAAACATGAGTCATTCCTCCTTCTGCTGAGGTAACTTCACTGCCTGCAGGCATCCTACAGCTGTTAGAGGACAGGCAGATTGTCTCAGACAGCAGCCGTTTACAAGAATTTGCAAACTTCTGAGTGGGTTCAAACTCTGCTAAACACTGCCTACAGAGTTTGTCTAGGCCTGTTTAAAACAACTCACAGAGCTTGGTAAAACTTTTTTGGGCAGACTACAATTCCTGATGTACTGCTGTGGCTTCTTGCTAATGGAGAGGCTATTTGCACACTCAAGAGTGAAAAAAAACATTCCACCACACTAAGATGTTAAAATGTGTACCTGCTACTCAAAATGCATTCAGGTTGGCAGGTCTGGGGACATAGGTATACCGTTTGAGGGAAATAACACCCAGAGCCGAAATTCTTGTTTATGTACCCATCTTTTATGTCTTTGTTTATATAATTTTACATTGACCGAATGACAGTGAGAAAGCACACAGACAGATGAGACCTCACAATTTAAAAAAAAAAAAAAAAAAAGGTACCCGAGCAATGAAAGAATAACATCTTACCCAGTTGATTCCTGTCCGCTGTAGTTATCGTAGCTCTGCGGCTGAGACTGGCCATAACCATCTGCCGAAGACAAAGAGAACAAAATTAAACAAATCACAAAATCTTTGCCCGATTAAATATCCTTTAACTCCATGATAAACTAAATGTAATCAAAATAATCCTACTAAACTGAAACAAAACCGACTAAACTGGATAAACAGACTTTTCTAAGGGGGCATGTTTTATTCAAATTCAGTGATCTGATCTACATTATCCTCTTGTGATTGGATACTGTTGTCTCAATTATGACCATCAAATCACTCTAGATGCAGGGGTTCCTTGCAGTGTCAATAATCTAAATGTCTCCTTTTGGGGCAATAATCTCAAATATAAAATCTGCCTAAGAAGGATTTTGTTTATTGTGAGGATTCTACAAACTAAAGAGGTACTGATGGAGTGCTCAGTGGTTTACCCTACCACTGCTGTTCGGCTAACGTCTTTTAGAAAACAGACATGTACTATAAAGCTTGTCACACCTGGCTGTCCGTAGCCGCTGTAACTCTGTCCCCCATAAGTGCCACCGCCATTACCTTGACCGTATGCCTGTGGAACAAAAAAGACCAGTTAGTCAAGTTAACACCTATTTCCACAACTGACAGGTGTACATTAATCTGAGGAAGAGTCTTACCTGTCCACTCTGCTGACCACCATACGACCCATAGCTACAGACACAATATAAAAATTAAAAGAAAAAGTAGCTTAGATGGAACCAAAGGTTATGCATTCCATTTCTTATAAACGAGTTATGTTGAATAAGAATGTGTTTGATGACTAATAAATACAAAACACAAGAAATTCATGTCAGACTTTGATTGTTTATTACCTTTGTGAGCCACCGTAGCCTGAATCTAAAAAGAGACAAAGCAATGTGTCTGCATTAATACAAAAGGATTGCTGTGTTTGCTATACAGACTTCTACAAGCCAAGACGATTAACCAATTTATGATGCAACAATGTTTTGAGGCAAAAGCAGACGAGCGCATTACTAAAAGTAGGACAGCGTCACGCAAACAGGCCCGTCACCACGCCAATCCTCTAAAAATGGCGGTCAGTTTCGTCTCGGCTCGGGCTAAACCTTGAAACGAAACTAACTACAATTGGCATTGAAATGCCGTCAGTGGTGCCTCAAACAAAATGTTAGATTAAACATGTTACCAAGTTTGAGCTTAGCTACACGAGTACCGATAGAGTAAACCTGTTTCTCGTTCAGATAGGAAACAATAGCATCGGTATAAACAAAGACGCATTCACGCTCATGCTAAAAAGACACCGTAGGCTAGGTTAGCTAGCCGCGACGAGGCCCTGCCCATTCTGCAAAATATGTACGTATCCTGACGGAACGGCGCAATTGTTGATTCACATTTACAGGAGAATATGTACACAAAGCCGACTCTACTATTATATCATATTTTTTGGACTAACCAATAATGCAAAACTTGGTCCCGCTGAGAAACACGCGCTGTGTTCCCTGAAATAGCCGGAACCCACCTTCTGGCCTCGCGGCTGTCCGCTAAATTAGCTGCAATGCTATTTAACCCACTTTTCATCGTCCAAACACGTACAACGCAAACCCAATCAGTTCATCGTTAAAAACACAAGTTGACTTACCAGTGGCCATTTTGTGCCGTTATATATATAGTTTTTTAAAAAACAAGGAAGTCCGTTTCTTCAGATTAGCTGATAAAAACCCGGGTTAACATCTACGCAGCGCCGCCGTACTGAGCAGAACACACTGCGGCACTTCACGCACACTTCCCCTTAGTGCTGCTTCTTCTTCTTCCTGTCCGAACCGGCGGCTCGCATCCAAAGCTAATAGGTAACGTTGCCACCTACTGTTTTATAGTGGTAATGATGAACGCCTGTCCTCAAATAACTTCATTCAACATGGGTTAACACTGCTAAAAGGGGTACATTTTTCAGATCTTTTTTTACACTTTCATATCTGGCAATATCTTCATCTGGAAGATTTAATGTATTTTTTACTGGCAGAAACCTAGAGGGGATTTAAAGGATAAGTTCACCCAAAAAGGAAAATTCAGTCATTATCTACTCATCTCCATGTGGATGAAAAGTCAGGTGAAATTTTGTAGTCATACAGATTGTAATGCCCCTTTAAAAAAATTGTAATTTGTGATTGTGAAATACATCTACTTAAAAACTGACTTGACATGGTCATTTTGCATATACTTGCTCCCTGGGTCTTACTTGCTGTGGCACTTTCTTCCAAAATCATCTAAACCTGCCTCTATTCTTGCCATGACAAGTTTTAAGAAAATATTATTATTATTATTATTATTATTATTATTATTATTATTATTGACACATACTCTACTGAAAAGACAATTTAAAGCTGACGTCCTTCAAAAGTGAGTTTTTGTAACCCAGAGCAGGACAGGTCAGTAAACCTGCTTCCTGGAAAAGGCTGCTGGTAGGGTTACCGCGAGTCACCCATGACAGGAGCAGCTGCTGACTGAATTAAAACACTCTGTGGCCCCATGTGATTTTAATCTCACAGCAATCATGCAGCAGGTAAACTGAAAAGTAACTACTAACTAAAGTTGTGTAGTAGTAGTGGAGTAGAAGAATACGCTTAAGAGTTTAGTACTTGAGTAAATGTTCTTAGTTACATTCCATCACTGTTAATACATTAAGGTGTCCCATAGTTCGCACAATGTAGGTCGTTTTTACTATGAGTGTGCACACTGTCGGCTGCCACTGAATATAAATTAACCTTACAAAGTTGAATATTATCAATAAATTCAATATTTTTCAAGTAAACAACACAACTAATTATTCAAATTTTATTCATTAAAAAATACATGCCTGATAAAACCAAATAATTACATCATAAAATGGAATGACAAAAAAGTGACAGTACTGGGTAAAGTGACTTTCTATCAAAATATATGCATGGAAGAAAGAAACGGTTAGAGTCAGGGTTTAAATGTTAACTTAATACATAAGGCAGTGTTAAAAGGCACAGGCTGCACTTTAATTGTTTGACTGACCTCCTCATAACTCCCCATATTCACACAGAAATACTGAGATGATCACTGGCTGATGAATGCTGACAGACACACAAATTGTTTTGACACGTCCGGACATCTTCTCCATGTAGTGGTGAATAAAATAACAAAACATAAAAGATAAAAATCAAACAGAGGTGGTTGTCTACATCTGAGTGTAACTACCGCATAACAAACCAGAATTCATTATCCTCTGCTGTTAGATGCATATACAAAATAAACAACCACCATGTGGGAGGGCAGATCTAGTTTCAAGGCCAACATTGCAAATGTTTTAACATTTTACAGATATAGCTACAATTTCATTTTCATGTTTCATGATCATGTTTAAAGACAGACATTTATAGGAGGTACAAATGCACACAATGTCAGGTTTTCCCCTTTTGCATCACTTCTTGTGCCTCTGAAAAGGTTACTGATTAAGATGAACAGAAACTTATGCATACGAGGCATAAAATCCCTTGTCAAAATACAAAGGTAATCTGTACCAATGACGCCAACTATTTTCCACACAGAAGTGTTTCAATGTTTTAGTAAACATGTAATGTTTTTAAAGCACTTCCAAAAGCACCACCACAACCAAGTGTTCACCCTGCAACAAGAGCAAATGACGTTCCTCAGACTCACTTCACATATGATGCAACATTGCCTGCTGTAATCTTCATCTACAAACCATTAATCAATTACAAAGGAAGTTACGAACATCTCAAGATGAAACTGACAGGCTTCATGAATTTTCAATACAATTCTTCATATTCACAGTGGATTATATTCTGTGTGTACATCCAGAGGTCGGGCGCAGTGACTCCCAAAACAGATGGATTTTATACTCCGAGCTTTCAGCAGTTTGAAGCTGCCCAAATAAGCTGATCAAATTGTTAATATCATCTAATCAATATGAAATGAAGATGACTCTTGGCAAACCTGTTTTATAATCGGTTGAGGAACTTCAAAACAAATGCCCGAGCACCCGGAGCTGCAGTCTAACAGCAAATTACACAAATGATTCATTGTATCAGAGACTCTATAGGTCTCTATAAACCAGATGGGGCAACTGTTGTGGCTCATCTGAGGACCCCCAGCAGACACAAGCTGGTGGTGCAGATATATGCAGTATTCATAGAAAATTACTGAATGTGTTTATGAACAAAACCTGCTGAGGTAGGGTTTGCCTCATGATATTATGCTACCTGTAGCTCTCATGAACCAGGGCGATGAGCACATGTTTGACGTTTTTATATTCAGTCCTGACAAAACAAGACATACAGTAAAAATAGAAAATTTAAAACCACCACACGAGCACTGAGACTGAGGTCGAGGCTGACGGTCTTTAACTCCAGACATCTTGCGAGTAGCGTCCCTTGGTCATCAGTTTCTTGATGTAATCTGTGGCCTGGGTGCGCGTCATGCTTCCCAGCTCTTCTGCTATCTCGTAGAGGGCAGTCTGCACGTCTTTAGCCATGTTTCTTGCATCCCTGAAATCAGGAAACAGATTATTTGATATGAACAACACTAATTCAAGTGTATTGTAACAATATGTAGCAAGACCAGGATTCTTTCACAACATGGCCACTACATGTGAAGGATCAAACTTTTCAAATAAAAAAACATTTACAGCGATTTTTTAAACTTACCCGCAGACATAGATATGAGCGTTTTCTGAGTGAATCAGCTTCCAGACATTCTCCTTATTCTTCTTTAGGATATGCTGCACGTACACCTTTATTTTTGAAAATGCAAAGAAAACCACTGTTCAAATATATGTTTGTTTACGGGCACCCACACAAAACATACACACATTTTGTTACCACATTTGATCAACAGCAAAATGTAATGATGTACAGCCAGCACATTTGGAATTACTTCAACTATAAAATCCTGGTACCTTTTTTTAAACTGAACATTGACTGAAACCCACATCCCAACATATAACCAGGTATGTTTTACAAACTGAAGAATATTCAAACACAAACAGCAGTGAGTTAAGACAGACTTACCTTCTGTTCCTGGTCTCTGGAGAAGGCGACATTAAGCTGTGTTAGAACTTGATTCTTCTCTGCTTCCTCCAGCTCCTCCTGGTAGATGTAATCCTCGTTCTTGTGCCTGCAGCCAAAATACATCACTGTCTCTCCAACCTCCTTTCCTATAAAAAAGAAAACAAAACAGAACATCTGGTATTTTGTATGTGCTGATCATCCATTTAGGCTCTTCTGTTGCTTTTTCCAAGAAGCCATTTTATTTACTGTTGTGGTTGTGAGGATTTTCTCTTATTTTTTATTTTGACTTATTTAGGATATTTGTTTCACGTTTCAGTTTCCAATGTCTAAAACATATCTTAAGACATTAAAAGGTCACTGATGTTTGAAAGGGTGCACATGTATTATTATGCTATCATATTATCATATCAGTGGCATAAAAGTTTTTCAGATGACAATAACAGTTTACTGTGATTATTTTGAAGATATTTTTAGGTGTCCAACAAAAGTCGTTGACATCATGACAGGCCTAAATATTCGAATGAAGATGATCAAAGCGCTGATTACTTGTATCCATCAACAAACATATTTGAAGGTCTTTCCCCTCATTTTTCCATCCCCGTTGAGGCAGTGAAATGTCAGACCAACAACCACACACACTTTGGCACACAATGTTTATACATACCTTGCTCTTTGAGCCAGCCTCTCTCCTGGATGAAGCCCATGAAGGGAGCGATTCCTGTCCCAGGGCCGATCATGATCACTGGGTTGGTGGCTTTGAAGGGCAGGCGGAACTGAGACTTGCGGATGTACATGGGAACGGTAGACTTGTGGCCATTGTCTGTGACCAGTTTGTTCTTCAACCAGTTGGTGGCTACTCCTTTGTTGGTGCGACCAGTCTTGGTTTGGTACTCGACCACGACAGCACAGATGTGGATGCTGTTGGGGTGAACCTACAGAAGGAGAAAGCCAAACAGACCTCTACTTTAATTCTCAGATCTGACCAATGTTTTTGTCTCTGTCTGCAATTCCTAAACTAAAGGATCATGAAGCTTTTTTTAGAGTAAAATTCAAGTACTTTTTAAGCACTCTCCCATCGCTTATAGGTTGAACCCTACCTCACTGTGGATGTGCAAACTTTGTTAAAACAAATCAAAGACCATTTGTAGAAATGACAATAAATCTGTCACGGTTAAAAAGGATGTGTTTCTTTCTGTCTGAAGTCCCTTTCACATATCAATTCTGGACAAAATCCAGAGATCAGATCAAGATATTGTCCACATTTGCTTGTTCACACAGAACAGAACACAACTGTCTGCTCTATACACACAGGTGGGTCGACTGGACTTTGGAGCTGGCAAGGTAAAGTCCAAGGCAAATAGTGCAGACATTTGTGTTTCACATTGACGACTCCTCCAGGTAAACTCCATATAAATCCAGAGTTACAGTGCATGTGTTCAAGGGCTTTAGGTTATTAAAATAGGTAATTACCTTTGAGGAGGAGGCGATGGAGTAATAGCGAGCCTGGAGACGAGGCAGCAGCTCACACAGGTGGTCAATGGGAGGCTTCAAAGAGGGCATGTCTTCCAGGATGGCAAGGATGTTTCTACTGGCGTCCAACACCCAATTCTGGTAGAGTGCCTGTGGAGAGCAGCGACAAACAGACGATGAGAGGGGAGATGGACGAGATGTAACTACAGCTGTGTTTCACCTACGTTTGGGGTTATTTCATTATCTTAACCAATGGACCCATCACTGACCTTGCCCTCGGGTGATGAAGAGGCCATCTTGCGCATATTCTCTTGGTCTTTGGGGTCAGAGGCGTACTGTGCCAGCTCATAGAGGACGTTGGTGCGAGGAGGGTGTGTGATGTCCAAGTAGTGAGTGAGGGCAGTGCGGTACGTGGTGGGGCAAGGGAATGGGTGCTTCTTGTTGGACTCCTCTGAAAAATCAATCAATAAAACAGATATCTTTATTGGTACCTGGAAGTATTTCAACATCGGTGTCTCGGTCAACTGATACATTTTAAGATATGTCTATCAAGGGCAAAATATAACATCATTGTGTGTCATTTTTCTCTCCCCTGACCGTCAGGTAATTCATTTTGTTTCGACAGTGTTAAACGTGTATATGTGTCGCTTTCATGTTTAATTGGAATTCCAGTCTGTGATGTTAATACAAACTTAACAGGAGCTGCCTCAACTATTATTATGCAATTACAAAGTACATCTGATGACCTTCGTAACAACAGGAAACTCACACTAAGATGTTATTGCAGTCATATAACACTGTCCACTTCACATGCATTTAGTGAGTCAATACTAAAAGTCTAGATATGAGGGGAGGTGTTGTTGGGAGGTTTGATGGACCTCTAGTAGAGTCAAGGTGCGTAACGTTCTCAATGCCATACCGTCAAGGTTGTTGAGAGAGATAACCACATCAAGGTCCACTCCAAGGATTTGTCCCAGCTTGTTCACCAGAGCAGAGTCGTTTGTGGGGAAAACAGCGACATGGTCTCCTGACTCATATCTGTAAACACACAATGTGACAAACTGAGACTTTGACCAGTATTTATAAAACCTTAGAACGCAATGTGAATCACCATTTTTCATCCACTTGTACAGCATAAGGGGTATGAAAAAGCTATTAATGCAATTAACTTGATAAATTCAATCAGTCTCACCTGATTTTAGACCCTGTTATGTCCAGTTCCAAGTGCATGAGATGTCTATCACCACTTTTGTTAAGTTTGCGGTTGAGCGTGACTGGAGCCAGGAAAGGGTTTTTCGAATCAAAGGGTCTAAAAGGAAAAAAAGAGTAACACTATCATGTAAAAAATGCAATTACAAATGGCCGAACAGAGTCACAGAAATAATAAGATTTATAACTCAATGAATAAATTATTTCAACTGTGTCCACTAGGGGGCAGAAAGCTTCATAAAGCTTAAAAAAAACTTAACGGTTGGTCACAAAAGTGTTAGTGAACAGCATCTCTGCAGCAGAACTTACGGCTTTTGGACCTCGAAACTCTTGAGGCGGCCGATCTCCCCGCTGTACACTTTGTTCATGTTGATGTCAGTGTGCTCCTTCAGCTCGTACTGCCGTATACTACAAGGTAATATTAACTGTAAGTCAGATTCTTCAGCTACAGACAAGGTAAAATCAAGTTAAACTCCTGTATGAAAATTGATGTAAAGATGACACACTTATTCTTGTTTTAAGATTATGCATGTCTATTTCAAAGATGAAAAATTATTCTTGGTATCTGTTCATTTCACATTCATAAAAGGTGGGATTTACCATACCATACTATCACATACATCTGGATTTATAGTTACATAACTAGTCTTCATAAAGACATGGAATTCTTTTAAACAAAGAAAAACAAAAAGATCCTGGGTGGAGTATCATTTTCAAACCCAACCCTGTCTGGATCCTGTCAATTCACTCGGCTATTTCTAATCTAATCCTCAGCTGAAAGAGCCCATGTGGAAACTGAAGGTCTTCTAAGGTTTATTTACTTGAGGAATCATAGCCAACCTGAACATATGGCAGGCTTATCTTACTGAAATAAAGGCACTGAGAAAACTACTTGTTATCTGATAATACAGTACTTAAACTTCACTTAAGATCACACAATTCTTTGTCAATGTGTTTATAAGCTTTCTGTGTCATAACCTGCTTAAAGTTCCCTTTTAGATAATAAAAAGCTGGTAAAGTAAAAGGCTGAAGATAAGACAGCTTAAGAATGATGGGGCGCAAAAACATTGTAACTCAAATTAAGCATAAATGTGAAATAGTTAAAAAAAAAAAAAGTCTGAATGAACCTTGAATCATCTCCTAAGGCTTCCACTCCAAAGTGCTCACAGACAGCCGGCCAGAACTGCTCTCTCCATGAGATGAAGTCCTCTTCAAGGCTGAAAGACAAAACCACGTATGTCAACAGAGATATGTGTTTAAAGTCACCCTTGTTGAACTAACTTCCACTCAACAATAACAATCTACATTTTACCTATGTAAAGAAATTTTTATAAATGTGAATCCTTATTCAATGTAAAAGCAAAACACTCTGCAGTGATGGACCGTCTTTTCAAAATAACAAGACATAATGCTTTTTATTTTAACACTCCATAATATGCATTTGATGATGATGTTTTTTTATATATAAATATGCGGATAAAAATGTGAAGTTTGTTCTGAGAGTGGCATTACAGTGCTGTCACGTTATTTACTCGGCACTGAACACTAATCATCATTTCTGTTTTTGGCTCAGTGGTCACTTACTTGCCGTCGTCATCTCCTAAACCGAGGTCAAAGATGCGCTTGGCGCCAAGTTCTTCCAGCCTTTTATCAACATATTTTCCCATTGCATTATAGTGTTCATATGTCTTGTTGCCCAAAGCGAATACCTGAACACAGACCGAGACACAGTCAGTACAGGACTTCGACTTCTTGAACCAAACAAGCTAGAAATAAAAGTACAATATCAACTTGTATTTTTTTAGTTACTTATGGTGACAAACCTACAAAAAAAAAAATCTTCAAATTGCTTCTTTTTCCTACTAACAGTCTTAAAAATAAATACCTTCATTTACAGTCATAAATGAAACAGAAGAAGCTGACTGCAATGATTAATCAATTATCAAAATAGTTAGCAAGTAATGTCTTTTTGATTGACTTATGTACTAATCGGCCAGTGCTTGCAGCTCTATAGGTAGTAAGAATTGTCATTCTCAGTTATTCACTGCTTTTTGGTTTAAAAATGAACACAATATCAAGTAAAATACATCAAGTATGTTGTCACTCTTACACAGACCAGACAGACAGCAAATACTGAAGGAAGGACGTGACCATACACAAGAATTAACTACATTGCCCACAATCATGTTCTTCACTCAAATTAGGCCAGAGGCACTGCACCCCAACATTGACACACACGACAACACACAAAGCCCTTTCATTCACAATGCACACAAAGCCTGACACAGCTCGTGCTAGTGAAGCCTGTGTGCTGTGTCAGGAAGACAAACTGCCATAGCGTGTCTCATAAAATAAACAGGGTGTGAGGCAGCAGTTTTTCAGCAGAAATTCAATTTTTATATCTAATCGATGCAAATTCAGCCTGTATCTTGTCAGTAATCCAAGCCAGATAGACAAAAGTCACATATCAAATGTGCATGTCTGATATCTGACAGATTAATGGATACAGAGAAAAAATCTTTAGTCTCAACCCAATGTGTGACAAAGCTCAAACACACATGCAGGTGTAGAAACAGACAATGTAACACAATGCACACATGATCACCGCGTGCTTTGTCGTCCTCTCTAAATGGACAAGCTAATGCACTCTGGAACATTTAGTTATTTATCTTTTTTAAAAATATATATAACAAAATGCTGTATTTAAAAGACATAAAGTAACATAGCTTCAGGAGAAAGTCTTACAGTGTAGTTTAGTCCAGAGAGGTCTTCATCATCATTTTCCTGCAGCCAGTCATACATGTCCTGTGCATTATCTGTCGGGTCTCCTTCGCCGTAGGTGGCCATGCAAAAGATGGCAAGGGAGTTTTCAATCTCAGACAGACGGGCCATTTCCCCCTGGAATACAACACATCTGAATCAGAGACAGTCAGTACCAAACAAATGATTATTCTTATTTAGAGGTTTGTCCTCAATATCTGTCTGCAAAAAGTGAGTTATTGCACGCTATTACATAATAATAATGTCAAAAATGTATAATCAATGATATGTGCACTTTGTACTATTCAGACTGAAACAGCATACACACATTGATATGAGCGTGTGCCGTCCTTTGGTCTTAAGAACTCACCTGCCTGGACATGTTTTATTTTAACAGGTGATATTAAACATGGCAACAAAAGTTATCAGGCTCATTTTGAATGTCATGTGATATGTTTTAATATTATATTAATATCATTTAATATTAACTGTTTCTCCTGCATTGTTCAGGCATACAACTTATCACCACAAAGCCCCAGCAGCAGCTATAAGAAGTGAAATCCCCCTTAAAATGAAAAGGGCCTCTAGTTCATTTTAATTCTGAGGTTTGTATTCTCTTCCACTGATGCAGTTACCATGTCATACTCCTCTGGATCAGCAGCCATTCCTTTCATGCCATACCGCTGAGCGTCTTTGGACAGTCTGTTGGCAAATTCCTCAGCTGTGCCCGTCTGGGAGCCGTAGAACACAATGATGTTCTTGCCCTGGTTACAAAAAGGAAAACATCTACATGATGTCAAAGCTTTCTCCTGCACCTACAATTAAAAACATTACCCGTCTCTCATGTCTACAGACTGCCATAATGACAAACAGACTGTGCGCATGTGCAACAGATACAGGAGATCTTTTGCAATTTCAAGAAAATATATACACAACATGCATTGTCTCCTGAATCCTAAAATGCAGTATTGCCAACTGAGGCACTTCTGTGTCTGTGATATTAACACAAGTTATACTCATAGATAAGATAACATATAGCTTGTCTTTCTATACACACACAGCTCCACAACATCCCTGCCTACAATGTTGCCTTGATATTCCTAACAGAGAAAAACAGACTAAATGAAAAAGCACTGTGGGCTGACAGTCTTGTCTGCCACCGTCATGGTATCTGAACTATCTGCTGCTAAACCACATGATTCGAAAACCAAAGTCTTTTCCCATGGCTGGCTTGAAAACAGAGGGCCATCAAAGTCAAAAGACTTTCTTCTAACTCTAGAACTGCATACAGTCGAAGCAGCAGGAACAACATCATATTCATCATGTTGTTCATACACGGAGCAAAAGTAAATTTGAATGTTGGGTCCAAACTTTTGGCTATAGACCGTCGTGAAAAAACTAGAGCAGCTTGACTCACACATCAAATAGGAAAAAAATTTTGATCAACATGTGCTTAAAGGCCACATCACCAACTCTGCTTGACACTGTATATCTTCATGTCTGAATGGCTCACAATCTTCTTTTAAAAACCTGAGTATCATTTTCCAAACTACTCCTGTAGAATGAATCTATGTTGGCAATATAAAGCAAAGAACATGACAGAAACAGCAATGATGGTAAGGGTTAAGTGACTGAAAAAGAAATAGAAATGCTTGTTTTAAATAACATCACTCACCGTTTTCTTCATTTTCTCGATAAAACTAGTCTCTCTTGTGGTGGGTGCTCTGAAAAAAACAAAAGAAAACAGATTAGATTTGTGATTCAGTTGATAAACCAACCTGTCTTTAACATGATGCTGGGATTGATAATGTGTAATTTAGCAAACACAGTGCTCGGCAACGACAAGCTTTTGGCTGTATAAATAAGAGCTGAATTCACAACGTAATGACTAACAATTTAATAATTTCAGCTGATCATTTGTATAAATACCGGGGGGGAGAGAACATTGGAGCACTACAAGCTTCAAGATCCAAGGAGCAAGATCAATAAAAACGATTTACTACATAATGGATTTAGTTTTAAAAAGCAAATGGTGCGTGAATAGGGACAGGAGCAGATAATACAGTGGCAGTTACGGTAAACATGGTACTGAATCAAGCCACTTAATCTAATTTACAGGAATAACAAAAAAGTACACAAACAAACAGCAGAGTAGATATTTTATCATTGGCCTCAAGTTCTTCAAGCCTTCCAGTATAACAACTACTGATTGCAATGTCACAGCCATGTGATCATATTGATCAGAACTGTACAGTACTTTGGTCCAATGAATGATTCTAATCACACTCATTTTAAAAAGTTTTTATTTTTTTTTGTTACTCTCTGTATCAGTATCTGATGTGTTGCGTAACACTACATTTCTATTATATTATTCTATTCTATTTCTATCAATAATTTCAGATGAGTCATTAATTAGCATTATTGTGATATACTGTGTAATATTGCTGTCTCCCACAGCAAAGCATGACATGGGCAGATTTTTAAGCAGTCGGCATCGACTGCTCAGCAATGGAAACAAAATGTCCACTCATTGTTCCTGTTATTCTTAAAACAGGGAGTAGCAGTGACTCAGCAGTCACACAACCATTAGTCATACTAACTGTATAGGCAAGCATGTACAAATTACCAGCATACATTACGCAATCTTCACTCCTGAACAGGGAAATGTGGATACTTAATCACTACGGGTTACATCTCATGGTAATTCAAAATTTTGATTCAGATTTGTCCAGGAAGTAATTAATGAATGTGAATAGATCAAAACAACACGTGCACACACAGTGTTGACAAGATGGAGCACAGGAAGCCAAATCTATTGTCGAGCCAAATAAAAGGCAACAGTCCTTCATTCAGCATCAAAAGGTCTGAGCGGACAGCTGCAATTCTGTCTGCACTGAGCAAGGAATAAAAGACCTACATATGAGTACAAACAAAATAGTATGCAAATGAGTAAATCTGAAGACTTTACACATCCAAAAGGCTGCAGGGTAGCCATCAAAGACAATTTGCTATATTTGACCTGAACTATATGAAGTACGAAGGCATTAAACATGAAGTTTCAGAGCACTGGTATCATTATAGTTTATTGTTGAACTGTAAAATATCAAGGTGTGTGATCAATACCCTCATTTGAGGGATCATTGCAAAAAAAGAGTGTTCAAGTAAATATTTTTTGTATACAGGTACATGGGCCAATATCTCGACATCCAAATTCTTTAATCCACAATATCAGCAACACGTCCAGTTGCTTACAATTCCGCAATTTAAATTAATTGTTTTCATGACTCAGTATACTAAGTACAAAAACATCAGGTCATGTTGTTGTTACTTTGTTAAATATGTGGCGGACCCTGCCATTTTTCTAGCTTCAAACAGTGTTCTGGGGACCTTATGTCCCTCTGAGCACAGCTTGTTTTTTCACTTATGGGGGAGGTATTACCTCAAATTTCAAAACTGTGGGTTTAACTTTCTTTATCCAAAACTACATAGCTGTCCTTTAACATATGGACAAACTAAAAATGAGAATGAATGATGACACATCAACAGCATAGCTGCAGCCTGAGACTGACAAACCTTATTACAAGTAGACAAAGACGTGTTTTCAAATGATAGGTTTTCAACAGGAATTAATTAAATCGCCAAAGGCTGCTACTTTGACATGCAAATGGACTAATCTTTAACATCTTTTCCTTCCTGAACTCCACATGAAACAACAAACTCATGCATGCTGGGGCTCAGTCATTTTACAGTTACAATTTACAGTGGGTCCAAATAGTTCAGAGCCAATCATGTGTATATACACTGTCAAATCTGACTTTCCATTCATTAATCCATCCAGGAAGTAAACCTTTCCAAACAAGCTCACTGAGTCAGCCTTGCTCTGCAGCACAGGCTCATTCAAACTTCTCATCTTCTAATGCTCCAATCAATGGTTTTGCTTTTGCAACTGGATCTTTATTTTAAAAGACCGCAATGGAAATCAAACTCATACATGTGTGTTTACTAAACCAACATGAAACAAAACTGGACATGTGCAACAATGATGGCTTCAATGATGGCAACTGACTGAACAGCGTCAGTGGAGCTTACGGAAAAAGGGGGGAAAAAAACAGAAAACCCAATAATTAAATTGGGTTTGTAGTGAAACAGATTTTACCACCATCTATTACGTAACCTACTGAGAACATTGTATGCTTTTTGAAACAACTATCTTGCCAGTCTGCTCTCAAAACAAGCAAATGACACCGTGTGTAAAGCATACTTTGGGAACAAGCCACCGGTTAAATATTTACAAGGTGTCAAGAAAGAACCCCCAAGCATGATCATTAAACAATAACCGGAGGCAAATATTTAAGCATCATTAAAAATGAATCTCCCAGTGTGCCTTAGAAGGAGCACTAAATCACGGCTCAAACTCTCTCACTGACCTTTCAGCAGCATCTCTCCTGTCCTCTGGCAGGGAGAAGACACAGCCCATGGCATGTAGCTCACCACTGCCACAAACACCACTGGCAAGGCCACGCCGGGAACCGCCACGCTCAAAATCAAAAGCAGAGAACGTCAACACTCCGCAACCACAGGATGGAAAAAGAAAACTGGAGCAAAAAGGCAGCCGGACACTCTTTGCCTGCCTTCACCATGGAGGCTCCAACGCGATCTGAACTCTGCCTCTTCCTGTGCTGCTGCTCTCTGAAACCAGCAGCGTCTGTTCTCCACACACACACGCGCGCACGCACACACACACACACACACACACACAGCCTACAAGCCCTGTCAGTGTCTGGCAGCCGCTGAGGACACAATGGTGGGAAACTGACTTTCCCATAAAATGTAGCCGAGCTGCAGCAGACCCACACTTTTGACTCACACACAAACACACATTGAAACACTCTAGGGCTGAAAATGCCTTCCTCCTCATCCCCGCCCCTTTTCCTCTCCGGTCTGAAAGGTGTTGGGAACGAAAAATTCTACAAGATCCATCCTGAGAATTTGGCTGGTTATCAGAGCAACTCCACGGTGGACCATAGACGAGGAGTGCAATGGGGGGGGGGGGGGGGGGCTGTGAATGGTAGTTTTCTCTGAAGTATCCCCCGCCCCCATCTCACTGGAGGAGAGAGGGGAATGTCATTGCTATGGCAACCTCATTTATCATAAAAGGATTCCATTTGTGACAGCAGCTCAGCCCACACACACACACTCACACGCACACTCACACAGAAAAGAAAAACAGGGCTGTGGGGAAAAAAGAAAAAGTAACTCAGGGCAAAGAAAGGGTTGCTTGTCTTTTGCCTCAACTTTCCACCTTTGGAGAGGACTCACAAAAGGAGCTGCTTGGCTCGCCCTCCTCGTTTGCTCTCCAGGGAACTTTCAAAATGGGTTCAGGGCCAAAAACAAAAGCACAGGAAAGACATGGAAGACTACGCCCCCTTCATAACAGTTAGGTAATCACTGCTCCCTTTAAGGGGAGGGGAGACCAGCTTGTATTGCTCTACGCTCCCTTCCTGCACAGATACACACTCTTATCCCAAGGCAACACATGCTCTACAGGGGTCTTTCCCTGTCTAGCAAATGTCCTGCTTTCACACAAATGGTCTGGATCTCCCCCCACTCTGCCTCCATTCACACAGCCACACAGGACCTGAGCCACACAGCGAGCGTGTGGCTTCTGCTGGCCCGTGGCTTTTACTCTGGTGACCAAAGAACTTGTGTTGCGGCTGAGGAGGGACTAAAAATGTGGCCAATGAAAGCAGAGTACATTGAAGCCAAGCCAAGCCTCCATGACTACACTGATAAGTGATGAGGGGAGGGAACAGAGGAGAGGCTCACATGCAGTGACAGGGAGAGGCAGGCGGACAGAGAGGGAGATCAGATAAGTTTCTGAGAGAGACTGTGTTGCAGAGCATTGGAAGGAGAGAGAAAACAAAGGTCACCACTGGTGGAACATTTACAAGCTGTAAGCCTTTGTGCACTCTCACACACTTGCTTCAGGGCACAGCAAGTGCCAACTCGTGCACAGATTTTGATAACAGTCTATTTCAGTTTCTTTCTAACAGCTTCTATCTAATAAAACAATGTCCGATGATGTTAACAATGACAACTAAAGAAAATGAGCCTCTTCCTGTGCCAAGATACTCTCCTCAGTGATCAATAAAAGGATTCCTTCCTTTATAGCTTTTACATAAACTACAGTTTGTGTGTGATTGAATAGTAACATGATCTGCAAATGAAAAAAACAATATAGCTACAGATTTATTTTTTAAATAAATGACTGAATATTTCTTGTCCTTTGGAAACTGGTGTTTTCACAATCAACAAAGTTACAGGTCTTAAAGCAAACCCATATATCACTTATGCTGGGAGACAGCTCCATAGAGAGCCATGACTTTACAATTATATAGACTCTTCACATTCGATATTACCAATCTATTTCCATCTGTCCTGAATTAAACGATCACAAGTGGACAGTTTTAAGCTGGTCAATTCACACCTGGCATTAGCATGCATCTTGATCCACTGACACTTTTTACCGGGAAAGAAAAAAAAAAAACATAGGGCCCACCCACACTAGGCGATCCATACCGTGCCCAAGCACCCACAAACTCCAGTTTCTTTGCAGAGAGTGAACGCTCTGTACCAGGCTTAAGCACTGTACACTCTCTTGGCCCTGGCACTGTTGAAGAGGTTTGGTTCAGCATGATATGGTTACTTAATCACAAGCACGTGGACATGAAGTACAATCATCACTTCAACCACCTTGCGTAATCAAGAAATCTGTCTGTGGGCCGACTATTACCAAAACGACACAAAATAAGCCACAAAAGTAAAGTCATGTCCTCTGTGTTGTTCCAAGTTGCTGCAACCTTGCTATGACGCGATGACGTACGTACAAGAGGTAAGAGTGCTCAGGCCCGGTTGCACCCGGAAAAATGTGAGTGCAAGTTTCTCCTCATGCAACAATTACTTTCTTATTCTTTACTAGACCATTTTTCCTAAAACCTTGTCATTTTTTGACAATTACTGTTAAAATGTGATAAAACTAAAAATATATCTTGTATTCATGAATATATTTTCTTAAATAATATTTCAAGAATTGGAACCAGGATTTGGTCAAAATTAATAAAAAGAACATGATTAAGAATTAGAGTTTGGGTAGATGACTGCTGGTTGCACTTTTTTTCAGCTCAAACTGCAACATTTAAAGACATTAAGAAAAACACGGAGTTCCAACTTGTGTAACATTTTTGCCATGATGTTTTCATGTATTGTGTTGCTTTTCCAGCATATCTGATATCTACACAACAGCGACATCTCAGACTAATTGCTAGTTTGAGGAAAACTCAAGTCGTCATTTTCTTTAGCGGGTAAATTAGTTCTCTCCCTCGTGTTACGAGCTATAAAAGGCATCAAAGATACATTTTAGATTAATTTGATGACTATACCTTGAAATAACATCATGAAAAAAAGACAATTAAACTGTATGTAAGCTTGTGTGTGATTCAGGTAGAGATCTTCAAAAAAAAAAACAACAAAAAAAACCACACAATAATGCTCTTTGCCTTACATTTGGCAGCTAACAGGTTTCAACTTGTTTCTTACACTTTTCACAGCCTTCTTTTTTTCTAAGTAGTAAATTCTGAATAGAAACTTGGAAACTCTCCAAATCTTCTTCTACCTAAAACAAATGCCAAACATGATGGATACTCACGGTGTGTCAAGCTTCTTGAATTCTGGGATGGGCTCAGGCTTCTTACGGGACATGAACCAATAAATGACGAGGCCGACAATCAGTGAGAAGAGGAAGAGGTCCAGGTTGCTGAAAAGAGGCTCCTCTTCCTCTGCCATGGGCTCTGTGTTGGTGGTGGTCTCTGCGTCCATGTCCGCTGTGTTAAGACTCTACCTGGGAAGAGAACAAAGATGACTATTAGACCAGCCGACCCGCGGTGAAACAGTTTGATCAGTCGTTGTGTAGACTATGTTGTAACTAAGCCATCATTTTAGCCATAACAATTAAAAGCCTCAGATTAATCAAAAAACTAAGAACTAGATACATTTTTAAGATAACATGATGTGCTAGAGTTTACAGTATATGTTCCTACGAATGCCTTTCTTCCGCTGGCTATTGTCCGTTTTTCACAATTTCTAATGTATAAGTTTAATATAAGCTGCAGGGCCAGCGAGCAGTAATTCAAGATTTTCATTTTAAAATATGTTTCAGTCCTACAGTCTCAGGGTATACATCCCAGCTGAACAGAACTGGGAATAAATGAAACTAGTTAAACTGCTGAAACAGTGTGATTACTAACATATGAGAGCAGTGTTCTACATGCCATACTGCACAATAATGGCTTTTGTGCTAGCCTTATTGGACAATTGGCTCAACACACTATAATATTGTGACCCGCTGCTTTCCATATGTGAGGAAGTCTTTGTCAGGAATCAGCAGTGGCAGCTCTTTTTACACTGAGCACGAAAGGACTTCATGTCCTCAGCTCTCAAGTTTCAATTTGGTTCAAGGACTGAAAACAATGAAATCAGGTTAGCGTTGATCCGCATAACTGGATCTTCCACAACTAAGGAACTGTTTGATTGACACAGTCTCACAACTAGACTGTTGACTCAGTGATATGAAGCAAACCACTTCAATTACTATGTACAGAGGTACCTGCGTGCCAGCCTCAGTAGGAACAGAAGTCACAGGGACTTCATGGCTTGTAGTGCAATGGTCATATAAAAAAAAAATCTACTATGTTCAAGAACACTTATCAGAGTGTTAGTGTCAATAACACTAACACAAATCATTTTCAATGAAGTTCACAATCCATGATTATCAGACAGTAGACTGGCAGCATTTAAACCAAACCAAAGACCCTAAAATTTAGATTTCCACTTGTAAAATTAACCTGTTATTGCTTTCTGGTTTACAAACTATGGATAGCAACAGCATTTCTAAATCACTGGCCACCTGTGGCATTTCTGTAAACGTTTTTGTTATGCAACATATACACATTTAAAGATATAGCTGCAAAAATGTAATACCAGACAATATACTGTATCCGCCTGGCCAACTTATCAGTAGACAGATTTCAATGGAGGCGTGGGCACATTATTAGGGGCTATAACAAAGATATAGAGTCTATCTTGAAGGCTGAACTATAGCATATATTTCATCTTAGATGCAACAGTTAACTGGTGTTGTTAATATTAGTAATTTAAAAAGGTGCACTATGAAGTTTTGGGGAAAATATTTTAATCAGACGAGAAAGATCTTCATTGACTGATTCTTTATTCCTGAAACAACTAAATAAACAAACTCTCTCTGTCTTCATGACCGAATAGACTGAATACATATCATGTCCACCCAAGTAAATCAATAACAGGAGAATAGTATCATGACATTAGTTTAAGCTAGATGTAGCTAATAAACCTCAAACTGATATCATGTCTGATCCAAGAGCTAAAGGAAGTAAGGGCTGCAATTTAATTTCTGATCATTCTGTTGATCATTTTTTGATTGATCAATTAGTTGTTTGGGCCATAAAATGTCAGTTTGTCGTTATAAATGTTGATTGCTTTTGTCCTAAACCCAAGATCACATCTTCAAATGTCTTGTTTTGTCCACAACCCAAATATATCCAATTCACTGTGACAGAGGAGCACAGAAACCAGAAACTATTCACATTTGAGAGGCTGCATTAAGAGAATTTTTACTTTTTTTCTCTCTAAAAAATAGCTCCAGCTCTCAAAAAGGTAATAATCACAAAATACATCATCTTTAGCATACATCAGAGTATCAATGTCTCTGGTCTGTTTTGATTTGGTATCCAGACTACCGCTCTGTTTAGTGCTGTCCCGCAGGGTTAATTAACACCTCAGGATGAAAAGACAAGAAGTACAAAGTGTCTTTTCAGGTAGCAGCACTAACAAAACAACCTGTACACAAAGCGGAATGGGCAACTTGAACTTACATTTACTATACATTAAATCATTCATTATATAATTTATTTTTTATTTCCCACACAGTTCTGTAATCAAAAAGTGACTGTTCTTGATGAGGAGAAGCACTTACCTTATAGCAGGTTCACCTCAAATACTAATGTGTAATTTACCAGACTGGCCCGGTAGGTAAGTTGTCCAAATAACAACCACGCTGTTTGTAAAATTTGTCTTTTGACACCTCGGTCACACACTTCACTGTTTATACTGTTGGCTCATGCATAAGTTACGCCTCCCACTGGCTAACACCGGGTGTATTTAAATCATGTGAGACTTTGGTTAGTTGCCAGTAATGTCTAGTGATAGACACTTAAATAGCTGTTGCCACTGGGTATGTCTAATGATCAACAAATCAGACACGGTGGAGTATCACATGAGTTCACCCTAACAGTTCACCTCTTCAGCTAAAAGCAAATAGTTGTGAAACAGTCGAGATGGTTGCACCGGCGCCCGGCAGTAGCACGAAGGGTCCACACATGTAATGTAACTTAGACAGTACTTTAGTTTGTGCAAACCGAGTCAAGCCATAGCTGGTGAGGGGTTTCCAAGTTAGAAACTAAAGCTGTCGATCACATTAAATGAGCAAAATGACCTCAGACAGCCAGCGGGAGAGGACGCAGGGCGCCGACTATTCCCTGGACCGTGACAACACTGGCTGAAAACATGACACTGTCAATAACACGGGTTCATTCAAAGACAATACAGTGTTGGCTAAAACATGATGTGTGCAGTGCTTGTTTTATCCATCTATTTAGACAAATAATAACATGCCTCGGAGACTGGAACTTCTCCAGAGAGGTAAGTTAGATAAGTTAGCCTTCAGTTTGCGTAACATTGGAATCAGCACTTCTCTTAAGCTAGTGCTTCACTGAAAACGCGTCATATTTCCTCAGTATTTGAAGGTTTATGGTTTCAAATATTATGTGCGTACAGTTCCCACAGACTGCCACAGATTAGGGCTCCTTTGTGTAACAATTTAAAGATGTGAGTTTCGTGTCGGGCTTACCTTCGCCTCCCCTCGTTGTGTCACGCTCACACTGTGCTCAACGCGGAAGGAAACTTTACGCCACATCGGATCAAACCAAGTCGATCCTGGCGGCGGGGGTGCGACCGTCGCACTTTCAACGCCAAATAAACCTAATGTAGAGATGTTTGGGTTTTTTTTCACTAAGTTGCACACGTGTGTTTGTAAAGGGAACGCGTCTGCTGATATTTAAGGTTAAAATTAAACGAAACTGTTAAGATGTTTGGAGGTCACGTGTCTAACATGGACCGGTTTTATAAGGCATTACCTAATGTCATTGAGCGGAGGTAACCCGCTGTAATAAATGGTTGCCGACGTGCAGCATGCTCAAGGGTCATGGTTATGTAATAGAGCCAACAGGACAGACTGTATGTATATCCATGTCACACCGAGAAGGATATTAATGTAACATGTCCAACTCAGCTCAAATGTTGTTAGGTTCACGGTACCAAGGGCGTAATGTTGGACAACCATGCTCAACTACCCTGTGAAGTAGTGGGAGAAGCCTTCAAATTCTTCCCTCAAGAAAAAGTAGAAACTCCAGCCTCTAGCTACTCTGTCACTAGTAGGCTAAAAGTCATGCATTCAGACTGTTACTGTAGCTGAGTTTAGGAACTCTTTGTACTAGATGTACATGTCGTTTGAAAAGGTTCACTTTATTATCAATTTACAACACCAGGGTTTTTAAACACACTGTAAATTCACTTTATGCTCCATAAACTGTTATCTAAGTAAATACTACTGCACCTATCTTATGTATTAGCAGGCACATATACATTTGCAGAGGACCAGTTTTCAGTTTTAGTTCAGTTTCTATTTCAGAGTTCGGCTGTGTTTTTAGATATGTAACTTCATATTTAAAACTTTGCATTTCCTAATTTTGTATTTAGAGGTTTTGATTAAGTACTCGATATGTATCTGTATGTCTTGTACTTTATACCTCCAGCCCAACACATTTCAGAGGGAAGTGTTGAGGTTTCCCTCTACCCCATTTATTTAAACAAGTATAAATGTTAGATTGAGATTTTAAAGAGCCCATCAGTTTCAAAGAAGAGCTGTTAGATTGAAACACTCAATGGTACATAAAGCTATTAAAACACTGGAACTGCAACATTAAAATGCTCTTAACATTACATTAATTACATCAATGATAATGATGCGGTAATACATAGTAATATAACTCTGACAGAGGCCATTGTCCATATGAGTACTTTTACATTTGATAGTTTTAGTACATTTTGTCACTAATGCTCTGATTGTATTTTAGAGAATAACTTTGAATGCAGTTACTTTTGAGGCATTGTATTGCTACTGTTACTCAACGGTGTACTGTGTAGTTTGGGGGAGAGATTTTAATCAGAAGAGACAGATCTTGATTGATTGATTTTTCTTCATGCCTAAACAAGCTATCTTTGTTTTCATTCAATCATTTCAAACAAACTGATCCTGAAGGTCAATACAGTTTCATACTGTTTTACTTTTTTAATAGTGGTGGCCGCTGCCACCTTTCTAGCTGTTGTGTATTTTAATCTGTAACACTTAGATTTGATTGGAAACTGTTACGAGGGAAGAAACACAGTCTTCCCTTATAATGTAGTGAAGGTGAAGTGTAAAGTAATAGAAAAATCCTCAAGTGAATTCTACTTACATACACGAGTGAATGCATTAAGTTATACTGGTTCCATCTTCAGTGCACTGTAACATAATGAGATGAAATGAGGGGTATCTTTTAAAAACCCCTGCAGGGAAACTACACACCTAACTTTAACTCAGCCGGATAAAAGGCCAATAAAGTAATCAGACGTATTTGGACACGAGTCTGCACAAGCATAAAATATGTGGAAGTACAAAACAAAAACAGCCGCACAAAGGGGTTCGTGTTTGAAAATGTTTTTCTTTATTGGAGGCACTTTTATTCCTTTGAGATAGATACGAATTCACCAGTATTGTGAAATCAACCTTTAATGGGGTACAATGTTTTCATGTTCCTGTGTCTGTACATGTGTTGTAATCTTAGCCAAAATATTTAATTTGATAGCATGTTAACGTAGCAAACTTTAATGACGGCAGTAACAATGACATAAGCCTTCATTCGGAGAAGATCACAGCATCTTGTTTCGGTCATCATTAAGAATCACAGAGTCTTTGATTTTTGTTTCCTGGTCTTGAGCTTCTGGCGGACCACAGCAACAGTGGTGAAGAAGTTTCCCATGAACAGAATGAGGAAGCTGAGACCACACATCATGACCTGGCACATGTAGAAAGCAAACCATGAGTAAGCATAAAAGCTTTAATTCATTATCATTTTCTTGTAATATGGACGGGATCAGGCTGAGATGAAGTGTTCAGAAGAAATGTAGAGTTACTTTCAAAGATGGTAATCTAAATTTCTGAGGCTGATTTGACAGCACACCACAAAACTGTGGTGTAACAATAACAGTTTCAGCGGGTAAGATGTGTTGATGCTGACTAGATGATAGACAAATGGAGCATATATTTATCTGTTATCACACAAAGAACTGGGTGAAATAGTTCAACTTTGGTGAAAGGACAAACCTGCCATTCTTTACAGTCTGGGAGCTGAGCCATCCTGAAGAGAGACAGGCTGTTGAAGAGCTGCCAGAACTACAAGACAAAACATGACTTAAAGACTTATCTTGAGAAAACTGATTGAATGTGCTATAGTATGCAAAACAGCAGCAAGGTTGAACTGATCACCAAAAACCTAAACATTGCATCATATCATGACTATGCAGAATAATATTGAGACATTAGTATGTAAGCACCCAATGTAAACCATGACAAAGCAGGATTTTTAATGAAGTAGCAGTTTGTGGAAATCTCTCAAGATACAAATGGTGTCAGTGTCACACGCTGTACTCACATGTCCAAAAAAGAGGAAGGGCAAAAGAAATGTCAGCCCTTTCCACATCCATGACTGAAATCCCTCTAAAAACAGGAAGCACACAAGAGTTTTAATCACTTTGTCTTGTGATGATGATGATGATGATGGCCAAGCCCCAGTCATACCAAATTATTAATATTTTTACTAAATATTCAATCATGACGTGTTTGGCTGAGCGGATCTGTGTCCTTGGCCAGTGTTATCTCACCCACGGTCAGGTCCATGTTGTGTCTCTCTCCCAGAGCTCGCAGCCTGTACAGACACCCGCTCTGATAATAGCACTGCAGACACTGGACAAAGCCTGTGCTCCAGGCAGAAGAAGAAACACCGATCAGGTTTTGGTTTGATTCAGAAACGTTTGCGCAATTGCTGTATTTCATGTATTTTGAAATACAAATGTGTTTCATGTATCTCACTTTGATACAAGGAGTAGGCAAGGAACTGGTTCCTGAATGATTTATACAGATTCCCATCAGGCCTTGGGAGTGAATGAAGGGAAAGTTGTCAGAACATAGGAGAGAAACAGCCTGTTAAGGTATTTTATAGGAATAGGTATGGATAAAAATCAGTAGCAAACATCGTATGAATCAACTTTTCCAAGTTTTAATGTATCAAAATAGATATTCATTTGTTCATAATCTATTATTTAGGGGCTTCTTCTACTCACCATGTCAGCATTACACCGGACAAAAAAGCTGAGACGTAGTGATGAAAAACCCACCAGCCTTTGATTCTATGATGTAGGACACATTTCTATTAGATATTCATACTTTTAAAGATGATTAAAAGCCATTATGACTAGCTGCATTTAATAATGTAAAAAGTGAAGGTCAGTGAGGTGAAGAATACCTTTTTATTTAGAACTGCAATGTAAATCAATTAACTGATTTGAATTAATCACTTAATCCTTTGTTAGGCCACTTCTTGGTTGATTTTGTTATCTGTAAAAGCATCCAGTGTAGCTTTAAATGTTATTTAGATTTCAGATCACACTTCACATGTTTTTTGTTGACATCTGAGGACATCATATTGGGAAAGACAGATCAACTTTTTTTTTTTGACCATTTTCTATGAAAAAATCAATTAATTGAAAAGATAATACATAGATTAATCAACAACGTAAATAGGTTTTAGTTGCATTGTATTTCATAAGGATGGTTGGAAGGTAGAAATGTGGCCGACCTGGAGCCGTTGGTGATGAGGATACTTTCCCTGATCGTTAACGTACAGTAGTACCACACCAGCAGGAAGTTGAAGATTGCATCAAGGAATCTAAAGTCAGGGACATGATGTAAGACAAGTGCTGTGATAAGATGTGCGGTACATGTAGTGCCCACGTCACAAACGCATTGTTGATGTGCGATATGCTAATGATGCCTACCTGTAGCTCACAAAGAAATAGCATATGAAGGAGAACAGCAGCAGGAGCACTGTGAGGTACAGCTTGAACTTCTCATATTCATCTTTGTAGGCAAATCTGAAAAGGGCGTGACACATTCATGTCTCGATTTGATGCACAGTAACTAATGAAACAGACATTCATCAGCCAAGGGAATGTGTCATTTAGAGAAATAAGTGACCTATTTCGAGTTCATTGATTTAAAGAGCGTGTTAGAGGCTCATCAGTCACTGAATTATGATGGTGCGAACAGATAAATCTGAACAGGCACTGGCAGAAAAATCATGTTTAACCAGACAAATATTACTGCACAAATAAAAAGCGGATGGTCAGTTCTTACTTTGACTGCTTGCTGAGAAGAGTCACATTCACATTTCCAAGAACCAGACTGAGGTACAACCTGATGAAACAAGCATATTATACTTGTAATTTAACTATGAGGGAACACATGTATCTATTCAGTCTTTATTTCTTTAAATAAGTGTAATGAGATCAACTTGTATTTTTGCTCCTGCTTTCGATGGAACTGTAAGTCATCACCCATTTTTCTTGGGAAGGAAAGCTTCCATTTCAAAGAAAGCATTTGGTCGAGCCTTTATTTTCTCTTTGACTTCATCCAAGGTCTTAGCATCTTCTTCTGATGGTCCAGTGCTGCATCGGATGAATAAGATGGGTGAAACAGCATGACGTGTTGTTGTCTTTCTTAAATTATAAATCAATCATTGATAAACTGACTTTTTCACTAGCTGGGACACCTCCTTCAGCCTTTTGCGCTGCCTGGAAATGGACGAGGTGCATTTGGTTTGTAGATTGGAAATTTCGTCCAGTTTCTGTATGTACAGTCGATGTGTCTCCTGGATGAGAAGAACATGGGGTCACATCAATAACCAAAAAAGGAAAAAAAAAAAAAGAAAAAGAAAAAAAGGTGGATTACAATCCGGAGCACAGCCAAGATCTTTGATATTAAACTGAGTACATATACGACAATTTTAGAAGAGACTTAACTTCTGGATATCATAAACATTTTGTGTGGTTTTCGTCACACAACAGCAAGCAATCAGTGCATCAAGCAGTTGCAGCTGCTATACAGCTGCTCTATGTGAATCATCTGATTTCCTTCAGTTTCTTACCTGAAGTTGTTCGTACTCTCCTTCCAGACATTTCCACTCCTCCAGAACGTCTGTCAAACCTTGAGGCATTTCGTGATCTTTTGATTATTTTTCTATACTAACAGCAAACCCACACCCGGTTAAAAGAAGACTTGGGAAGGCTGCAAAGAAATGACTTGTACATAATGCTATGTTGAAATATTTCTCTCCAGGGTGTGTATCACATCTCCACAGACGGTTTATTGCACAAAATGAACTTTGACTGGTACAAATGGGCAAGATTTTAGCCTGAACATTGGTCTGTGGATATTCTCTGGTTATGACATTGTTCAGGCATCACTTACAGAGCTTAAAGGAATAGGCTGATGTTTAATATTACAGCCTAAATATACAAAGTGAGAAGACTACATTTTTCAAAGTTTGCCATTAAACACTCAGCTCCCTGTAAGTTACATGTTGCTTTTGTGCGTAATTTATCCTTCAGGTTGTCTCTTACACTTACAGCTGCACATTAGCAACATCTGGTGGATGAGAGGACTAAATCAGGACTCAACTCACTGAACCGTAGAGACTGGTATCGAGGAGGAATGTTTTAGCTGACAAATGACAAATAAGATAATAACTACTTTAATGTAATGCAATCTTTTTAAATGATATTTTGGAGTAGATATAAAACTGAGGTAATGAATCAAATTCAGATCTTTTTTCTGTCTGACACATATAAACAAAGTAAAACATTATGAAATTGTTTTGTCCTTTAAGGTCAGTTTGTTTATACTCTTTATTCAGTCTTGAGGCAAATAGAGTTTTTTTTAGTTTCTTTGTGCATAAAGAATATGCCAATTAGGATCTCTTCTGAATGAAAATGTTTCCCCAAAACTATATGGTTAAGTAATTTAGTAATTTGATGCACGTATGTTTTGTGCATCATTTTATGAAATAGATCTATTTGTGCATAGATACAATACAGGAAGGAGACATGCAGGAAGTAGGCTACAGGTGTATACTCAATTAAGTTTCTTACAAGCATATCATACATCTTTTATTCCCTGGTCTTGAAGAAAGCGTTTGTCGTCATAACTGTATTCTTATCTTTATTTTTGGATTGACTATTGTCAACTGTGCTTTATTTTTAATGTTACTCTAAATACCAGCACACCTGCCAGTACCAAAAAACTCACTGTACTAACACTTGTTTTGGTAAAAAAATAAAAAATAAAAATAAAAATAAAAATAAAAATAATTAAATAAAAAAAATCACCGATATGTAGTTACAACTCTTATTTTGTCGAGTTGCTTTGGTTTTTAATCTGAAATAATCGGGCGGAAGTTCAGTCTTGGGGGCGGCGCATGCGCAGCCAGGTGACAGCGCACTGGCCGGTGTATGTGTAGTGAGAGACAGCTGTGAGGCGCAGATACCACTGGAGCTGAGGAGAAGAGGCTAACTCATCGGTCTGTCTTCATATAAAGTAGCTTGCTGTACATATTCCTGGGCTAGGAAGAACTCATACCGGGACTACTTAACTGAGTCAACACAAAAACAAAAAGAAAACCGAAACAGTTTGATGACAAAGGTAAGATTGTATCCTGTGGGTTCGAGCCCAGCTCAGCTAACGTTAGCCTGTTTTAGCTAGAACGTTATCGTGGGTAAGATGTTTGCCGTTGTTGTCATTTAATAGTTGCTGTGAGGAAGAAATTAGCAATGGCGTTAATGTCATCTGATATTTTATATTGATGTTAACTCTTCCTCCAACACGGAAAACAAGGCAGCGCAAATTGTCCCAATGTCAATGAATGAGAGGCTGAGTAAACAGTGACAGTGTCAGTTGCGACCTGGATAATTAAAATGATTTCAGAACAGCAGAAAATATGCAGAGAGTTAAGCTGCTTTGGTTCTCTGTCCCACAGTATGGAAATCAGACAACCTCAGTTTGTGCCTGGCATGTAAATCTTCAGAGGCATAAACTAGTGTGATTTACATGAATATGTGATTACAATTTGAAATATTTAATCATTCGTAAAGTATGAATTCAGCCCTCACCTGCGGAGATTTTATTATCTCCATTTATGAATGAACGTTATCAAGGCATCAGCCAAGTATAACATGATAAATGTTATACCTGGCTGTTGGTCAGGGTAAGTAAGCAGCTTTAAACCCTTATGTTGGCCCTTTTTTCATGTTTGGTATTTGATTTAATCATTTATTATTTGTAAGAAGAAACAAAGAAACAAACACAGCCTGTGAGCTTGTTGAAAGCCTTCACTTCACTGTTGATATTAACTTTAATTGTGGGTTGTGTTTGTTCTGCAGCCGACTGAGCGGAGATGTGTGCTGCTGTGTATGTCCTGTCAACGGTAACGGGCTACGTGCTCACCTCTGCCCTGCTGCTGAAATGCCCGAGCCTTTTGCACCGGAGGAAGCGAGAGACTTTCCTCAGCAGGCACATCTCCCATCGAGGAGGTGAGTCAGTGTGTAGCACCTGTTTGAATTCAAGTGTCATGTTGGATTTTCTGTTTCTTACTCTCTGTTTCTTTTTCATCCCCCCGGTGAAAAACACACAGGTCTTCACATAATTTGTAACTTAATTTTTGATAGCTAGCATATTTTTCAGGAAGGAATAATATGTTTGTGGTAATTATTATGTGAAGAGTATGGTAAGTTATTTTGACAACTCTCAGTTCTCCCTAAGAGCTAGTTACATATTTAAATAGTAAGAATAGGGCCACTGTTCAGTGTTTGGTGACTTAATCCACTGCTGGTTGTGCTGTTAACATTTTGTTATGGATGTGTTTGCATTTTTTAGTCACAGTGCAGTATCTCTATTGCCGTGCCACCATCAACAGGGTTGTCATTGTTGTTTATTGTCTGGTGTCCTGCAGTAGTTGTTACAGGAAACCGATCAAAGTTGCATACACATTTACTTTACCATGTAACACATAAAACAAAATGGTTGTCCCTGTTTGGCCTTTTCCAGCAGTGAGGACAATGTCCCACAGCAATGCAAATATTAAAAGCTTTCTATTTTTTGTCACTGCAGGAGCAGGAGAAAACCTGGAAAACACCATGGCAGCTTTCAAGCAGTGAGTTTAAACCTTAGTCACAATGACAAAGCTCTTTCTTTGAGTTTTGTATTTATGTGTGAAACATAACTGGTGCTTATACTTGTGATTGTGGTCAGAATGTGTCATCTGAGCTGGGTAGCGGAATGTTTGTGACCACGGTCAGTTTTTCCTCTTTATACACACTCGACTCTTCATGTCAAAGCATCAGATTATATACTTCTAAAGTGTGAGGTGAACTGCTTTAAGATTGTACTGTACCTGTATGTGCTATGTTTGATGTTGGTATCTGTTTGTTTAATGTCAGTAACCTCAGTGGTGAGATTAATAGTCAGTGAATACTCCCAGGTTCAGCAACACACTATGTGTACTGTGTGTTGGTTCTTGCAGCGCCGTGCAACTTGGCACAGACATGCTGGAGTTGGACTGCCACCTGACGAAAGACGAACAAGTCGTGGTTTCACATGACTCCAACTTGCGGAGGTCCACCGGCGTCAATGCCTACATCTCTGACTTGGCCTACGCTGTGAGTTACTGCATCATCACAGGGAAATAACTGCGCCTTCACTATATTCTCATCTTGCTTCCAAATGTCTGGCTGTCCTATTTTCTTTATCTAGATAACCTGTAAAAAAGGAAAAATTCAATAATAGTTTAATAACTCACATTATTATTAACAGAAATGGAAATTTGTTAATTTTGGGACATGCTGAGGTATGCTACATTGTGCCCACAAATGCAGGGAAGAAGGAGTCTGCACACTGAGAAAACTTGCTGGACCTAAAACACTTTGACTTTGCAAGTGTTATATGAGGAAGGATATATTTTCAACCATTAGACCTCAAGAACACACCGAATGCAAACATAACTCTTTGGGCATCTTTGATGTCAAGAGGCCCACAAATATTTAGGTTAAAGACTTGACAACATGCAGTCATGTGTTTTGTATAGACTTTAATGAGGCAACAGCATTCATGGATCATGTGCTTTGGTCAGGTTAGGTGGTCTATAAGTCACCAGATACGTCACATGATTAACTTTTGTGTGATTAAAAAAAAAAATCTGATCCATCAGAAATTCATGGTGAGTCAGTTGATTCACATCTCTGATTGCCTACAGCTACACAAAATGTTTAATGGAACGTGACCTTTGTTTCCTGAGAAGCTTTAAATAACTGATACCAAACGACATTCGTGGGACTGAAGATTAGCTTTACAGTTTAACTGCACTTTGGCCTTGTAGCACAGAGAACAGCAGAGAAGCACACATGGGTCTTGGTTAGACCTGCCTGGTTTCCTGTCTCCGCTATATTAACTGTCTTCAGCACGAACACCCTCACCACAGGACCTGACATGACCCGACAGGCTCTGACTGACTATCAGCTGTATTTATTTTCTGTTAACCACTGACTGTCCATGTGCTCTTTGCAGGAGCTCCCTCCATACCTCTGCAAGCTGGGTGTAACTTTTCAGAGAGGTGAGCATCACGTACACTTGACTGCTACAAAGCTAACATCACACACACACACACACACACACACACACACACACACACACACACACACACAGCCGCAAATCAGCATCATCATTGGTCAGTATGGTCCTCAGGGATTGTGTGTAGGAATACTGACTTTATGTATGTGATTTTGACTTGTCCTTGTCTGTGCAGAGTGTTTCTGTGAGGGGGGAGATGACAAGCGCATTCCTCTCCTCAGGGACGTTTTTGATGCATTTCCTAACACGCCTGTTAACATTGATATCAAGGTCAACAATGACACGCTCATCAAAAAGGTATGTGTGTGTGTGTCTATCTCTGTTTCTGTGATTCTTTGTGTTGGTTCTTCTGGTATAAAACACAACATTTCTTCTTTCTTTTTAGTTGCTAATTTTTATCAGATTTTTTGTACGTCCTCTAAAGCAGCACTAGTGCTCACCATAGTGAATCTAAAGTTATGCATATGGTCTGTCAGGCAGGCATTAAAATGAGGCTCCATCATTAACATTTTACCCCAGTATCCTGAAAAACTGAGGAGGTTTGATTCTATTAAAATGCAGTTTTTACTTATCAATTTAAAGGACTGCTTGCTCCTCAGTAGTTGTTATTTGTTAGTAAGCAGTATCATGACATTAACAAATATCTGATTCATGCCTCACATCTGGGCACCTTCTCTTTTATGCAGTTCCTGTAACAATGACTATTTAATCCCTTCAGGTGTCTGAGCTGGTTGTTAAGTACGACAGAGAGCATCTGACTGTCTGGGGCAACGCCAGCAACCAAGTTGTAAAGAAGTGTTACAAGGAGGTACAGTTATTACATTAATTTAAAGCTCACTTTACTTTCAGCCCAGTCAGAATTAATCTCCCTTAAGGAAAGAACTTGTTAGCGGTAATATTATTTCCATCTAGAAGGCCTAACATTCAGATCTTCTGTTTGTGTTTTGTAGAACCCTCATATTCCAGTGTTGTTCAGCCTTCCCAGAGTGTTGCAGCTGTTAGGCCTCTTCTACACAGGCCTGCTGCCCTTTGTTCCCCTCAAAGAGCAGTTTCTGGAGATCCCCATGCCTTCTATTATCACCAAGTAGGTGCACACACTGCGCACGGACACACATGCACACACTTACACACATATAAAATATTCAAATGAAGTAAGCAATGCATTTGTCAAGCTTTTGGGGGGAAAAAACAGTTTGCAGGAGACATTTCTGACAGCAACATGCATCAGCACTCAGTATGTAGTGACATGACTACAGTTCTAGTTGTCGTTAAGACACAAAAGTAACACAATATTCCACCAGAGATGATAAGTATCAGTCTTCCAGCACACAACATGTGGTGGTGTAGGTTGATAAGTTGAGGCCTGCTTCACAGGGGTAGTGATTTCTTTCCTTTTTTACTTTAGCTTAAGTCCCAGAATGGGTCTCATCGGTGCAAATCAAGGAAATCAAACATGACGCCTGTCTGGACATGCTTATTATTACCCCTCTCTTACACAATGCTATGATG
Organism: Acanthopagrus latus; assembly: GCF_904848185.1. Lineage (NCBI taxonomy): Eukaryota > Metazoa > Chordata > Actinopteri > Spariformes > Sparidae > Acanthopagrus > Acanthopagrus latus. Next base: position 18,635,477 of record NC_051040.1, read on the forward strand.
CTGGGAGGTGTGGGTTTTTAAAATGTTACAAAGTTTCACAGTTTTACTTTGTTTTCTTTAATGAAATGTAGCTTTTTAATTTCTGTTTTGTTTTTGTTTTTTTAATTGCCTAAGATGTAGTGGTCGACTCTTGTACGTGTGTCCTTTCTGTCTCTGTTACCTGAGCCGCGATGCTGTCTGAAAGACGACCTCACTCTCTAATGAAGTTATTAAAAGAAACATTCACACCCTTCGTCTGGAGAGGGTGTGTTAGTGGATTGTAAGGATCAAGGTCGCAGAGCAGATTATCATGCTGAACATTCATTAAGGATTAACAACAATTACAATTCCCCCCTCACACACTCTTAAAGTTGTGTACACGTATCATCAATCTGTTATGTTTAATATGCTCGACAAGTTATTATGTGATGAAGACACTTTCCTCCCAGCCTGTTTCATTTGCGTCTACTTTTGTTAATGATGTCTTTGAATGAATCTCCGCAGAATGTGTTGAACTTGTTCCACAAACAGAGTAAATGCAGTTGATCATGTTGCACTTCCAATAAGTCAAAGAGCATTGATTAGTTAGAAGTTTATGCAATTGATAACATGAATTCACTTAGACACTATTTGTTGTCAAGTGTGACTGACATCAGTGGGATGTCACAAGTTGTTTCTTTTGTTTTTTCCAGACTTAAAGATCCAAACAGATTAACTAGGAGTCAGCGAATCATCACCTGGCTTGCCGACAGGTAAGTCACTAATTTGTCAGAAGTTATGAAATCATTTTAATTTCAGAGTACTGCATATTAATGACTCAAGGTTTTAGATTTCTACACCAGTATAGATGCATTAATTGTGTATGTCTGTGTTTTCCCTGAGAAGTTTTAATATTTAATATTTTGTCAAACAGGGAGACAAGAAAGAACTCTGAGACTTCATTATTATAAAATGTATTTTTACATTTATATGGCTACACTTGTCTCTTGCTCTGCTACACTTTCAGTTTCTCCCTGCAGACGAGTATTTTTTTTTCTTTTGCAGGTTGCTGATGAGGAAAGCTCTGTTTCAACATCTGACTGCCAGGGGAATCCAGGTAAAACTGCTGTTATGCCCCATCGATAGTCATCCTCACAAATAATTGAATATGTAGTAGATGCACATTGTGTCTACTTTTCCCCTTTCTTTGAGCTCCAGAGCTGTTTGCTAATATAATATGATATATATATGATGATTTTCATAATTAATAGCAACTTTTAACAAATATACAGAATTGTGTGAATGTTAAAACGACAGTTCACAGTTCTAAATCAAAAATGCATGTTGCATGCATGTCCTCCTACCTGTTGTGTCTTTTATTCGTCAAGGTTGTTTTGGTGTAAGTCAGCAGGTTTTGGAGATATCACCTGTCCTCTCTCAAATATAATGGAACTGGAGGGCACTTGGCTTGTGGTGCACAAAGCAACGTCTCTCTCCAGAAATCATGACCCACTGACCCAAGATAATTTCTGTCTTGTAATCAGGAGTCTTGCAGTCAGTGAGCATTGCATGCTACATTACTGAATGGAGCCAGTGGGTCACAAAGTACAATCAAATTGACCAGACACAAGTTGTGACAAGGGTATGACACCATCCAAATTGTTTGTGCACTGGTTTCTGCGAAAAAAGCAAGAACGTATGGATGACACAGTTACAAATATTGAACACCTTGCATGAATCTGTTGTGATAGAAAGGCTGTTGTTGTGCCCACTCCATACAAAGATATGCATGATGAGATCAGGTTCAGAGAGCTACTGCAAATGACAGCAGGGAGAAAAATGAGGAGCGCCTGCTCTCATTGGCTGTAGCTCATTCCTGACTCCCCAACACATCAGCGGCTCAACCAGATATTCAGCCTGCTGAATATCCAGCTAACATTGGCAACGCGACCTCCCAACGATCCTCTGATCTGGGGCCTTATGTCAACAATATACAAAAGTTAAGTGCACTAATCTCGCAGCTCAGCCGAAGAAGACAAGCAGCATTAATGTTTACATTCTGTAGTGTCGTGAGCACAAGCCTCTCGGTGAGTGTAGTTCAGTAGCTAAAAAAATGCTCCTACATGAAACTGCTCACAAGAAGGTCTGTGGATTATCTTGACTGACGTGGTCATGATTTCTGGAAAGAGACATTACTATTCAGTTTTTAAAATGCACTTTTTGGGGCGTTTTTGTGCACCTCAAGCCGAGTACCATCGAGTTCACTTATATTTGAGAGAATGCAGCAATGTTTCCAAAACTTGACATTTCACACCAAAATAATCTTGATGGATAAATAGCACTGTGGGTAAGAGGAACTGTCCCTTTAAGTCACTGCATTTGTTTTATCTTTACCTCCAAGAATGATTGATATCAATATGGAGCCCATCTGCATGCTGAGAGCTATTTGTTGTGGTTGCAGTGTTGGTGCTGTAGTTACAATAAGAGCAATTACCGGGAAATGTCCAGTGTTCCTCCAAGTTCAAAAATAGGCTACAGTGACTTCAAACGCTGCTGTTAAGAGTACAGGCGCATTCTTGAACCTTGTGTGACTCCCTCCGCTTGTGTGATGTGTGTGTGCGCGTCTCGTTTTAAGGTCTACATTTGGGTGCTGAACGACGATGAGGACTTCCAGAGGGCGTTCGACTTGGGAGCCACAGGAGTTATGACAGATTTTCCCACCAAGCTTAAAGACTTCATGGACAGGAATGGCATTTCAAAGCCCCAGTGACCTGCCAAAATCTACCTCAACTCCCCCCCGTGCCAGTGATTATCCTTCAGCCTGACCTGACCTGCCAAACCAAGCCCCCCCCCCAGCACACACACGCACGCACGCACGCGCACACACACACACACACACACACACACACACACACACACACACACACACAATGCGCTCTTAAAGGACACACATACATTATTATCTCCTTTGAGATGTGTTTTGGAGTTAGTTGTTCCCTCGCTGCGCGCACCACACAATCATTCAATTTACCTATAAAATGGGACAAATGGCCATTGAAATATAGTGTTTGCAAGTCTTATCAGTCTTGGATTTATTAATATATTTATGGCTTTTTGACTTGAAAAGGTTTTTTTTAAAGTTTACTTAAGTAGAGAACTTTTTTGCTTTATAATGCCTTCAAGTAAATGACAGCGTGCAGTATTACTGAGACAGAGTTCATGTATTACGCTCGTAAAAACACCAGCAAGTACAATTTGATGTTTTAATGACATGTTAATTCACCAGAAGCTTTAAAATGTGTCGAGGTTTGATTCTTGTTTGTGTTTCTTTTTTTTAGTCAGACTCACACGCAATAATACTGTTATGTGTTGTGAGATATTTTTATATGCGCCAGATGAAAAAGTCGCTGCAGACACAAGTCCTCGGCTGCGTTGAGATTTCAAATGTCAGTGAGAGTATGGAGGAGGGACAAGCCACTGCTTTGTATTTACAGTTCAAAGGCACATACAGATAAACTATGGACTTTTCTGTAAAAAGCAGGTTTTATATTTTTAAAGACAATAGGTTGAATGTTGTATGGCTGTGTTGTTTGTTCATGTGTAGCTGCGAAGTCTCTAGATTTTCCTCTGAATCAAACAAAATGACTGAGAGAGAGAAAATGTTTCTTGTTCCCTTTTCACATGTGATGATGTCGTCATGAACAGCAATTGAACTCCTTAATTAAGAAATCTGAACATTTCGAATATGTGTTTTACAAAAAACAGTTGAAGCACTGATACACGTTGAATGATTGCTAGATTGCAGTCACTTGAAATTGAACCGTATTCAAGACAGCAGTTGTTTTGCATTTCCTTGCTGTGGGTAGAGATCATTAGGATTATCATACCACTGACGTCCTCTAATCCAATCTTGTGACCACAGCGTTCAGCTTAGTGATGAATGTAGTATTGCTTGAATGTATAATATATCGTGTGGTAATTTAAAGTCGAAACAGTATTGCTGTTTTATTTTCATACGCTTGTTGTCTGACATTTCGTGCCAGTGCTGTCAGTGAATGGTTTCCATGTGTGATGACTGATAATTGACATCGTTTTGAGAGTACCTGTACATCTGAAAACATTATTCCTTGAAAGAAAGATTTGTGATCTTCCAATCATATTACAGATCTTACATTAATTAGCACACTTTAGAATATTTTTCATTACCTGTGCTGCATGATTGGACAGTTGTTTTGCATGATTCAATGAATAGTTGTAAAGCTGCTGTGTTTTAATCGGCCCTGATTATGACAGTCAGTGTCTGTGACCTGGCTGCTCCACACTTTATGAAATCACATGTAATTTGATTTAATGCAAATTATTGAATAAATCAATAATATTTAACACTGCAAAACGTGTCTTAAGTGGTGTATGTGTATAGTACAATTTCACCTTGATAATGTTACTTTTGACCACTTTGGGACACAGATGATATTTACTAACGACCTGCAGACTGACAGAAGGGGGCGCAGTAGACTGGAAGGGTGTCAGAAGTTTTCCCTGTGGCAGAGAAGTTAATGATGCTGGACATGTTTTTGTTACATAAAAACACCCGTACAGATAGTTTCTACACTAGTTTATTGGAAAAACCAGTGGAGTGTTTCTGTCCTTCCCCTGTTTGATCCTATTTCATAAAAACGTCCACATAGTGCAGAATTCATTAAAAAAAATAAAGTAAAATTCCAGTGATCCTACTGGTTACACATTTCCGCCCTCGGCCAATAGGCTCAGTGTTGCTATGCCTTATCACTTAGCTGATTGGCTGACACGGCTGTCAATTATCCATCACGTCAACAGCTAGTGTGATTTTTTTTAAATTATTTTTTTTGCCAAAGATCGTCAACTTGGGCTTCAAGATAGTTCACGTCCACCGGAGTGTACGTTAACGACACAGATATAAAAACACCAGATCACAGCGTTTGAACTATCATGTTTACCGTGGACTTGTTGCCACTCGGTCATCTCATGTGAAGTAGCTGTTCTCTCGCCACGATTATCGAAGTTAGAAAGGTAATAAACGACCGCTGAAGTGTAGAAAAGTAGTGCGACAATGGTTTAGCTAGCTTCTCTGCTGCAGTTTATATTAACACCCACACCGCACAAGCTAAGTCTACATAAGAAAAACAATGTGCTGACAATCTAAATCTCAAAGCGTTTATTCATTTGATACAAGCAAATGCAACAAATGGCCAAAACATCCGTCACTAAACTCAACTCAACTGAGCATGCGCCACAGGGTGTTTGACCTACTATATTTACGTGTCATAACGATGCAAGTAAAAGACGTTTTAATCACGACACCCAACATCTGAAGGAAACTTAAATAAAGCAGACACCGGACAGAAGCCCCGCCGAGTCCTGTTCAGTAAAATAAACTGTCTTAACCCTGTTACGGTTTCTCTGCGTACGCGGAAGTGCGCAGGAGGGAATCCTCTCGCTCCGGCTGGCCGTTTCATCACTCTCTCCCGCTGCCTCTTCTAAACTCTGCTGGGCATCATTGCGCGTCAAAACATTGCGTCTCTGTAGGACTTGCCAGGTCCAGAGAGAAGAGAGGAAATTTGCCTGGGAAGGAATGCGAAAGGGGGTTTAGGATTGGCGCTGCCACGAGGAAAAGCGAGGAGGTGCGACATTTTCTAGGCTACGTGGAGATCCGTTTTTTTTCTTCCCTTCAAAGGTAAAAACGAGTTCCTCTGCGTTATTTTTCCACTGTGATGCATTTGTTGTCACGCACTGTTATTGTATTGCTCTCTGTAAAGCTTATTCCTGCGTCGAGGCACTCATGTATACAGCCCGTCCAGTACTTTTTAACAGAGGCAACTTTTAATACCAGACCAGAGGCACGCATGCTGTAATAAAACAATAATAAGACAAGTTTATGTGTTATATGTCACGTGTGTTACATGAAGTCTTCTTCATGTCTGGACTTGTGCCTCCTTCGTGGATGTGATGCTCAGCTCCACTCCGCAGTGGAGCCACAGTATCCAGCTCTTGTTATGAGGACACATGCTGTTTGTGGTGGCGGTCCCGCACGTATGCGCCATCATTCCCGTGCGCGCGCATGGCCATCGTGATGGTGCGCGTCAGCAGCGATCGATGCGGGATATCGTGTTATGCGCTGGTGTGATCATAAACTCTGAGGACAGTCACCTGATTGGGATCGAACCGTCAAAGTCACTGCAGATGTTAAAGCTTTCCAGTATGGGTGGCGCGTGTGCGCGCGCGCGAGTGCGTGTTTTCAGCATTGCTGAGCTGAGGCATCCCCGCCATCTGTGCTCCGTGTGGTGGCTGAAGTTCTGCCCCAGATGAGAAGTGCGCCACTGCCTGTGACCTGATTCATCTCAGTGATCACACACACACCTACTGTAAATCTCCAACCTGCACGTTTTTGTTTATTTATTGATGTCATGTCACTCTACCATCCCATGATAGTCAGTGACAGGTAGGCCAGCAGGTGGAAATGCTGCATTCCCCCCCCCCAAAAAAAACATCCACTAATGGAAGTCCACGTGAGTACATGCAAACAGTTAAAGAACAGACATTTATATCAAGTCACAACCTTTGCACTCCTCCAGATCCATTTCCATAGCAGAGTGTGCAAGCAGATGGTTATTGATCACGCGAAAGGGTCGATGCACAGGGATCGAAGATGGTGTTCAGGCCCTTGAAAGGTGATCCTTCACAGGCAGGACTTGTATACACAAACAAAAGTTGTGTACCGTGTGCTGTGCCTTCAGTTTCACAGGTCTGAGTCTCTTTGACACCTCACCCACTCTGTTTTTTTATAACACTTTTTATGACACATGCGGTGTCAAGCCACACACTGAAATGTGATAAAAGGTAGATGTGACTGTGAATAAGGAATCTTTGAATCTTTGAGCCACAATAAACAGGCAGGATGACGTGCACTTAAGGAGTTTTTCCTCCAGGCGTTTTTTATATATATATATATGTCAGGAAATACAGCACCTGAAAACAGGCTGCTGAGGACAACAGAGAGGCAGGCAGAAGAGAATTAGAAGTGAGTACGGATCAGGCATGGCAACAGTAACCAGACACACACACACACCTGGGATGCAGGAACATCGCTCAGTGAGATTTGATATGATGGGGGGGGAGGAGAGAGGAGTTTTTTTTTTTTCTTCTTCTAGTCAGTGATGTCATGCTGCTGTATGCTGCTGGCCTCGGTGTAAAGACTGAATGGAGAACAGCATGAAAGTACACAAAGTACAGAAATCCTGATGATGCAGCTCGTGGGCAGCGTGGCACACACAGCTCATCCAGCGCTGAAGGGACACACACACTTCTTCTTCTTCCTCCATCTTTCTTCCTCTGCTCATTTCACCAGCTCCCTGTCCCTGTCTGACTCCCATCCTCCACCCCTCCTTCGTCTTCCTCCTGCTCTCGATCATTGTCAGGAGCAGCATCAGCAGCGGCAGCATCAGTGCGTTACATAACAAAGGTTTTTTTGTTGGGATACAAGGGCCCTTTTGGCTGTGGAGACTCGTGGCACGTAGCCTTTTGTGACGACAGTCAGAAATGACCAGAATGGACAGCGCGGTGACCTTAAGCGACCCCTCAGCAGAACTGATGAACGGGCAGAGCGACAGCAGACAAAGTAAATACACAAGCAGGCTGAGAGGCGTAGCGACACAGAGAGAGAAGGAGCACACAGGCTGGCAGGCTGGAAGACATAACTGATAAAAGAGGGACAAACACCAAAGACAGTCTTCATCTTGATGTGTTGGTTGTGATAACAGCTCCTCGAGTCATCTGATCATTTACGCAGTTTGTTGTTCTGTCAGAGAGCAGGCCTTTTTTTCAGGACATGACTCTTTACGTCAGCCTTTTACAGCTTGTCAGCGTCCTCGTTCCCACAAACACCGATGCCCTGCAAAATGATGTCCACCCACCAAGTGTGTAAAATGTCAAACAGCTTCATAATCCAGCAACAGGTCATTATCATGTGTATAATGTGGGGGTTCTTGTCTTTACAGTAACCTATTTCCCTTTTTTTTAAAGGTTGTAATGAATTCCACTGCATCCAGCTGCAACTAACAGTTATTTTTATTATGAATTCATTTGCTGAGTCTCTTCTTGGTTGTTTGTCATCAGAAAAGGCAGACCTGCTGCTCATCACAAATGCCCAGAGTCTTAAAATGTCTTGTTTTTGTCCAACAAACAGTCAAAACCCCAAAGACATTTAGTGTATAATGCACATTTACATAACCGCATGATAAAAGGCACAAACACATGATTGATAATCAAAACATCAACTATAATACAATGTTTTTAATCACAAGAGTAAGAGAGGTTTCTGTTTTCATCCAGAGCTGCTGTTGTGATGGAGTGATTCTTTAGAGATAATACGCAGAGAGGGCTCCACATGGATTATATATGACCCGTGAGATGATATGCAACACGTGCAACACTATAATCCAGCACTGATGCTGAAGGTCTGTCCGCTAAGGTCACATTCGTGCCATGATGCACTTTGTATCAACATGCTGATAGAATAACAGCCTCTCACAGAGCGTAGAGTTTGAGTCTCGCCTGATAGACAGCTCTTGGTCCACACACCACATTAAATATTAGACTTTTAGCCAGAATGGGCCTTCTAGCAAATGAAGCTTAGAAGCAGAAGCTTACATTTAATGTAATTAAATTTGAAGCTTAAGTTTGGAGCTTACATTCCCAGATTACCTACAAGACTAATTACTGAGCTTTAATCAGGCAGCTTTGCTCAAATTCAAGAGATTTTCTTGGTTAATTGCTTAATTAACTGGTCTGTGAAATGTTCTAGTAATGCTTGTTGTGTCTAAAATTCATCTATGTTTTATTTACTTATTCATATTTTATCATATTCATCATCATTTAGGCTCCTGTCATTTAAAGGCCCGCCCCCTGAATACCCACTCTGCTCTGATTGGTCAGCTCTCACGTGCCTGAGCTAGCACTGCTAACAGTAGCAGAGCGGCTGTGCTAAAACAATTCTTAAGAGCCAAACTAGCCTGAGAATGATGCATTCAGGAGCGGTGTTTTCTGTGGGAGGGAGGAGATGCTTTCATTCTGAAGAAAAGGGAAAAAAAACAAAAAAGCATAATAAGTCTCCTTTAACGGACTAATTAATTAACCCACAGCTGCCAAATATAAAAGAATAAAGTTACCAACATCTGTAATAAATAAAACTACTAATAAAATATCTCAAAGGTTTGGATGCTACATCAACTTCTGCCTTGTCCTCAGTCCTGAAATGACCGAGAGGATGAAACACTTAGGGTCAGTGTGTGTGTGTGTGTCTGTGTGTGTGTGCGCGCATGTGTGTGTGTGTGTGTGTGCGTGCGTGTGTGTGTGCATTTCAGGGGTCAATTCAGACAACTGTACTGAGCGTGTCTTTGTGCCCCAATCCCACGCCGCTGGCACCGAGTCAGAGAAGAGAGAAAACAAGGGCACGTCTCACTGCCTTATTTATTTATATCCCGCGGTCCTGTCCCATCAGCCCTGGAGAACTTTATCAGCCTCCGTCCGAATCTAAAAACAATCGCAGTAAAGTAAAGAGGCCTCTCTCTCTGTCTTTCTCTCTCTCTGTCTCTCTCTTGTTTGTCCTGGACTCACAGAGGCCTCCTGCTCCCATTCAGTATTTTATTAGTTTTTCCAGATGGTTCAGTAAAGACAGGCAGGAAGGAGAGGAGACAGAATGGGACAGCATTATGTGAAGGTGATGAAACGACTCATAAAAACAAGTTAGTGAATCTCATAGAGTCATACTCCTGTGAAGATGAAGAAAATATAGATTTGATCTAGTCAGAAAGGTCATGTTTTAAATGAGAATAGGCCGGCGGACAATGAAACATCCTGATGTCATGAGGTCGTAGCGCTGGCGGGAATAAAACTGCATTACATTTGGTGAGAAGTTGTGTTTAGCGCCAGCTGAAAACCCAATTAAAGTTGCATGAAGTGATAAAAACACAGAGATTATGACTGCACCACAAGGTAGAGAGCAGAGGAGCAGGGGCCGCAAGCCATTTAGTTTCCCCTGTACAGTTAGTCAAAACACACCCCTGTCCTCCTGGCCCGGAGCCTTTGGGATGGCTTCCCGGGCCAGCTCACTAATCTTCTCAGTCACCAGGGCACACCAGCAAAAGTATTTTAAGGGCTCGGTCTATTTGGATATCATGGAGCGAGCAGAGCACGATCCTCACAGTTGTGCTAGGCTAAGCAGATTATCTCCCCAGCCTCATAGACTTAAACACAGAATGTGAGCTAGCTGTGCTGCCTGTGTGCTTCTGCACTACTGAGTGAGTGCCGGATGGTCCGGCCGCTCATTTAAGGGTGACAGCCTGCAACGGATGATTATTTTCAGTTTCATTTATCTCCCCTGTGTTTTGCAATTGGCTGATTGATTGAAAAGTGGCCATCAATTCAGATCTGAACGGTAGTTCATTTACAATGACGTGAAACAGAAGAAAGCGAAAATTCCTCCTATTTGAAAAGCTGGGACCAGGAAATGTGGCTCAAACAAGACTTGGAGTTTAAAGCCACGCTAGCAGCTCTGTGAGGCTGCACGCACATTGATCTTAACGCTAACATGCTGATATTTAGCAGGTATGATGTTGTCCATGTTCATCACATTAGCTTACTGTATTATCAAGCTAATATTTGGTTACTGGCATAGACAAGGGCCAGCTGAGGCAAATGGGAATGTCATGGCAAGCGACAACTAAATGATATGCATCCCTGTCAGTTTCGTTGGAATGAGCAGGGCTTAAACCAGAGGAGAGCAAACTGGAAGTTGTTCGAGAGGTTATTTATTAGCCTCAGAATTTAGCTTCAGATCAAAATGTTTGATAAAGGGAGGAAGAGAGCTATTACGAGAACATGTTTTTTAAATCAACTCATAAACAAAATACTTACATTGGGCATATATAGATGTGATGGTTGACGGTGGCATGAGATGAGAAAGTCAACGGATTACCAAGTCAGCAGGATTCATCCTTTGAGCATCATGAATGTCTCTGCCCGATAGTTGCAGAGATATTTAGTCTGAATTAAAGTAGAGGACTGACCAACAGACCAGTACTGTTACCTGCAGAGGCTGCTAACATAGCTAAGCGATACTTAAAGCTACATCATGTAGGATTTCTGGCAGAGGCTGAAAATGTAATTCCTAATTCAGTTTTCATTAGCGTGTAATCACCTGAAAGACATCTAAGAGTCGCAGTGTTTTTGATTTTCCAGCTTAATTTAGAATGAACCTTTTATATCTACAGAGGGAGCTGGTCCTCTTTAGCTGGAGTCAGCCATGTTGCACTGCCATGTTTCCACAGAAGCTCAGACTGGACAGAGCAAATTCCTTTTTTTCCCCTGCACGCTGGACCTTAGTAATTATCAAAATAGATCTCACCTCCTAAAGTAGAGTTTCTTCACTGTATTTGGCTTGAAACGGAAATGTGAAATGTCGTGACTCAGCCTCATTAACAATGCATGGCATCTTATAACCCCCTGGCTCTTTGAGGTTTTAAGAGTCTCACAGTTGCGAGCAGGTTGAGGAGCAGACTGTAATCCCATCAGCAATTATACACCTGTGGCTCAGTCTATGGAGGCAGCTGTTACACAGCCATGTAACCATTATCTCCTCTTCTGTCCTCCCTGCGCTCAGGTGTTCGCCTCCCAACCCACCGCCCACCACGGCCCTCACCTGTGTGTTGCGGTGCTTCCCTTGTGAGCCGACCTGGGCTGGCAGTCCCTTCTTGCACCGCCCGCCAACACCGCCCATGGTCAGAATGACGCGCTCCAAGACTTTTCAGGCGTACCTGCCGAGCTGCCACCGAACCTACAGCTGCATCCACTGCCGAGCTCACCTGGCCAACCACGACGAGCTCATCTCGAAGGTCAGCAGCGCTCTGAATATAGTCTCTTTTAATTAACAGCACAGTTAATGTTACACAATTAGAAGCATTAACAGCCAAGGACAAGAGTTCAAGACCAAAAAAGAAGGAGAGCGGATGAGGAATCATAAAAATAAACAGCAGGCTGGAAACATCTGTATGTCTTTGTCAGCCACTGCCACATTATTTCCTGTTTATGGATTATGTTATAAGCTGGTTAGTGAATTGGATTATGAATGCACTATCACTCTTTCCATGTGCGATTATGACAACACTCCTCACCTGCGTACAAAGGCCTTCTGTTGGTTGTAACACAGCGCACCTGCATAAATCTGTGTAATGTGTCCATTCAGTCACAGCTCTTGTGTTGCGAGAAAATGACTGCGTTGCTTGTCATGAGTACACCTATGCATTAGGGCTGTTACTGGGAGACTGTGCACCATTTTTAAACATGTACTAAACATTTCTCCACAGGTTTGAAAATAGGAGCTTCTTCTTCCAGTTAACATGTGGGCGTTTTTTTTTTTGTTTGTTTTTTTTTACGAGAAAGCCAAACCAGAGATCTCATTTGACTGCAGCGTTATGGCAATATAGCAGCATTCCTGTATAATTTAATAGAGTTGTGACGTCGCTTTAAAGGTTAGATTTTTGTTCCAGCTGTTTCATCTTTGTCTCATCTTGTCTCCGCAGTCGTTCCAGGGCAGCCAAGGCAGAGCCTACCTGTTCAACTCAGTGTGAGTACTCCTCTGAATTCACTCCAACCCGCTCGTTTGCAAGCGCAGCCTATGTTACATTGTGAGGAGAAACACTCCCGCGCGCCAGTTTTAGTCAGGCGACAAGTGATCCAACATGCTCGGGTTGATAATTCAGATTGCAGCACGCAGCAGTTGTTTTTGAAGCCCTGGTGTGTAGACGGAGCCAGCCTGTGCCTCAGCGAGTCGTCATTATCGGCCGAATTGAGTGTGAAAATTAGGAATCCATGCGCCGTGGCCTAGTGCCCCATCAGTATGCTCTGTGTGGGTGGGTGTGAGGTGGTGACTCACTCTGAGCACATCATACAGGACATGCAACTGAGCCACTCGGGCCACTTGCACAATACACATTTTTTAAACTTTTGTTTCTCTCTCTGCTCCCCCCCCAACCCCTCAGGGTGAACGTCGGGTGTGGCCCAGCAGAGGAGAGAGTTCTGCTCACAGGCCTGCACGCTGTAGCAGATATCTACTGTGAGAACTGCAAGACGACCCTGGGCTGGAAATACGTAAGTGTCCTTGGCTGATTTGATGCACGGCACCGATAACTGCACCCAAGGTTAGGGGATGATAAACTGGGAGGTTGTTATTATAGCGCGCACCCTAATTTTATTTGCGCCCTAATTACATTTGGACCGCCTCTTTTCTCAGGGTCGGCGCAGCGGTACCGGCTGTGGGCTGAATGAATTATGAGATAGATTTTTCCAAACAGACGGAGACAAGAAGGAGTCTTTGTTTATCTCGTGTGACTTGTGATGGGTTTTTCAGTGTTTTTTTAAGAAGTGAAAAACATCTGGATCAGCAGGAGGGCTTTCAGATTTGGAGACTTGCATACACACAGTCTATTCTTAGGGTTTTAACAGAAGGTGCCGACTGATGCTGCTCTTCATATGGCTGATTTCATTTCTTCTGTTTATTACCGTTATTTGTGTCGGTTGGTTTGTCTGCAGGATTAGACAGAAATTACTGAATGGATTTCCATGAAACAGACTTCTGTGTTGATCTGGATAACGGGACAGATGCAGAATTTTTTTTTCTCACTTTCTTTCAAGGTGCAATATGTAAGAATTGGCCACCTGTCAAATTCATACTCAAAACAGATAGCTGGTAGCATATGACCAGAGTTACTGCACACTGCTGCTGACTGGGGCTGCTGTTGATGAAATTTATGTCGTCTTATCAATCCAGCTGAGTAAGGAGATTCAGCGCACGTGAGGCCTTACGTTGAAGTATTCGATGGAGGAGAACATAGCGCAACAGTACGTGTAGGAACACAATGCAAAGCTGCCAGTTCTCAGTGCCACTCACCGGTCTGTGACCATTTAACCTGTGCTAACCTAAAGTCTCATCGCCAGGAGAATATGGAGTTTTGTCTATCACATGGAGCCAGTATGGCTCTTGTATGAGATATAGTCAAGGTTAATATACTGGAGGAACAGAATGCATTTTTGGTTGTCTGGGGTAGAGTACCTTATCTGTACAGCTGCCCCAAAACAATCTTCTACTGTGCAGAGGAACCCGTGATCCAGTTGGCCCTCAGGGCAACTCAACCTCCTGAGTATGACGACAAGTGTATGACTATGAACCTAAGACACTTAACATATGGAAGTTCATTTACAGCTGCCATTAGCTATCTAGCTCAGTCAGCCGTGCAGCTAGCAGTTCAAACTGGGTGCTCGGGGACCAGGGGAGTGTCAGTGTTTACACCCCTGGCACAGGAGTTCTGGACGGGGACGGGCCAGACTTTAGTACATATCTCTGCAACATCATGTGGATGTGAAAGGTCTTGATAGTCAAAAAGCCCAAAGTCTGCACCAACAAAAGCTCTTCTTGGCCACAAAAAAAACTGAAACGCAACATCAATAGTCTTGCCGTAATTCTGTGATTCCTAGAGACCACGCTACGTCACCATGTCACATATTTGAAAACAATATTCATGGTAGAAGTGAAGTTAACTAGCAGCTGAAAACACTACAGAGCTGATAGGAGAGCTGGTTAGCGGTGCTGGCTAAGGTGTGTGAGCCAACCAATCAGAACAGGCTGGGTATTCTGACTTAAAGAGACAGGAGCTTAAACAGAGCTTTTCCAGAGAGAGGGGGAATACAGACAGATGGACAGATTGAGAAGACTGATGTGTTTTTTAAGCATTAAAGCATGTAAACATATTCAAGTAGTGAACCAAAGTAAAATTATGAACTTCAAACGAGAACGATATGTCTCCTTTTAGATTACTAATTGATAGATAATTTTGGTGTTAATAATTGACTGAACTGAAAGTACAGTTGATGTGATTGTGATTGTAAAGGCTAACATCAGAATATACACACACACACACACACACACACACACACACACACACACACACACACAAATATATATAAACACTGGACAGAAGTCTCTGTAAAGCTGAGGTAAAGGGTGTCAAAATACACGTGCAGGTTCTGTTTAGTACATTAAGTATTTTAAGTTCCTCATCGGTGGAAATAAACAGGATCCACCCATTTGAGATGTCTTCATATATTTAATCAGAGTTGAGCATGTGCAGCTGCCACTGTTGAACCCAGTCAGCATGAAGGTGAGAGTGAACCCTATAGGGCACGTGACTGTATCCTTAGGGGGTTAACACACACAGTATCCTTGTTGTTTGACTTCTGAGAGGGCTCCACTGACCAGCGCTCTTTGCCTAACCTCTACCCGTTAACATTCACCTCCACGTGTCTAACCTTAAACCTGATTCTTTAACCTTCCAGCCTAAAAATAACTGTTTTTCCTTATGACGCCTGGTGAACACCTGGTGAACCAGCTTCAGAAGTCGATACTTTTCTGGGTAGTTTCTATTCCTGTCAGGAGCCCTGACAAGGCAGCGAGGTCACAAGCATACAAACGCCAGATAGGACTTAATGGAGGGCTGTCATTAATATCGTTTGCAGTGGTATTGGTTTTCTGCAGTCGTCAAAGTTCTATTGAGAGGTCTGACCTACTGCACTTCTAAACCGAGAAATCTGATAACGTGCCTCTGCAGCTTTGAACCAAAATAGCCAAAGACAAAACAAGGTACAGACGATCTGCAGCGAAACATGTTGTCTCAGCCTACTCCGTGACACTGTTTTTGTGAGAGGCTTACATTGACACAGTTGTTAATAGACTTGGACAGGAAACAGAAGTGCTTTTGTGTCAGTTTTCTCAGCTGGGAAGTGGAAGCAGTTTTTTAACGAGAGCTGTGTCAAAATGACTTTTTAAGCTTGGGTTTGCTGCTGTCAGTTAGCGGGGCCAGACATATCCAAATTTGGAGATATTACATGGGAACTGGAACAAACTGTGGTTGGATTAGCAAGCAGCGGCCACAGCAGCTGAACGTGATCATGTGACCACCATGAGAGACATCTGTTAATTAAAAACATACACACACTTAACACTCTCCTTTAAATCTTTTAGGTGAAATTACGGCTCTTATATCACCACAAACACAAATATTAAAGGAAGGGAAGTCAGCTTGTGGAAGAGTCAACAGCTACGCTAACAGCTCTGTGAGGCTGTACTTTGAGCTACATGCTAACATTTTTATCATGAAATGCTCTTAATGACAACAATAATGTAATCATCTGACACTAAGCAGGTATAATGTTTATTACATTCATTTTCTTAGGTTAGCGTGTAAGCGTGCTAGAATTTGCTCATTAGCACTAAACACTAAATTCAAAGGAAGCTATTCTACGTACAGTCAGGGCTCAGTATTAAGCCAAAAGGCAAAAAGATCAAATTTCAAGAAGTCACCATGTTTCTCTCTGGTTAATGTCCTACTTTTTTTTGCTGTGTGCAGACAAACTTGTGTTTAGTTCTAATATGCAAACTTTAGCATGCAAACACAATAAATTAAGATAGTGAACATACATAATTCACTATATTAGACCTATGTAAGCATTATTTAACTTTTTACCATAAAATATAAGTTTCCCAATACAGAGGCAAAACCCCTAAAAAATCAATTTAAAAACTTTCCAGGGAACCCCAGTATTATGTTGTCAACACGACTGTGGGATGGTGGGAATTATTAGAGTGAGACACATTAAAGGGCCTGACTGACAACTAGTGTGGGGATAACAAAGAGGGGGAATGGATTGCTCTCTGGTGCAGAGCGGTTCACCTCACTTTTAAATGTGTTACCTTTCTAGTCCAGATACATGTGTTGCTGCTTTTACGCAACTTTAACAAGTTCCGGATGAATTCTTGAATCGTTTTTGTCAATAAATATTTCATGTGTAGTACTGGCATCAACAGTAGTCAAAGTAAACATATACTCTGTACATGATTACAGAGATTATAGACGCTGCGTTGAACAGGTTTACCGGTGTGCCTTGAGATCTTGGCCCTGCCATTTGTTGTGCCTCGGGCACAAGAAAACAGTAATGATTTTATCCGATAAAACTTGTTTGGATGCTGTTTTGCACTGATTTAAATAAAGGTGTGCCTTGAGATTCTGGTTTGCCCTTTGGTTTGCCTTAGGAACAAAAACTTTGAAGTTGTTACAGTTTTTTATATAACTCTCTATAATGACCGCTGTTGCCGAATTATTATGTTTTTATGTATTTTAATGCATCTGACTTATTAATAGAACAAGACTGAGTGAGTATAATAGGTTTCTGTGTAGCTCAGGCTTTCTTTACTGGCATGTCTTGTGGATCCCATTCATGTATTCCAGGGGGATTTTGTCTTACCCAACTTACAGTAGAAATGTTAGCGTGTTACAGCCTGCATAAATAGAGCAGACTCTACATCTGTGTTCGCTCTTGTGAGGCTCAAACCTGTGGCCTGGTTTTTGCAGTTTAGTAGT
Organism: Acanthopagrus latus; assembly: GCF_904848185.1. Taxonomy (NCBI): domain Eukaryota; kingdom Metazoa; phylum Chordata; class Actinopteri; order Spariformes; family Sparidae; genus Acanthopagrus; species Acanthopagrus latus. The sequence continues at coordinate 18,652,939 of NC_051040.1, forward strand.
AGTGAGAGACACATTTCTGCCAGTTTAGGGTACGACAGTCCAGTCCTGTCAGAGTTTGGGTTCTGCAGGGTCCTCTGCAGTGTTTGGTGGCTGACTGTTATATAACCAGCTTCCAGAGAGCCAGCAGCAGAGACAAGCCAGGATCAAGGCAAGGATTTTCATAGAAAAAACATAAGTGGGGGGCATGACGAGTTTTTATTCTTATTTTACTTGTGTCCTCTTTCTACTGTCACAGATTGTAATATTTGTCATGCAAATTAAAAGCTGTCTCCCTCTTCTCTCCTGTCCTCTGCCACACCCTCCAGGAACATGCCTTTGAGAGCAGTCAGAAGTATAAAGAGGGCAAGTTCATCATCGAGCTGGCCCACATGATCAAGGACAACGGCTGGGACTGAGGGATGAGCAGCCGGGACACGACCGCAGTGGAGGGGAGGGGGGCGGGGGTGCTGGATGACTAGGTGGATGGACAAATGGATGGATGGGAGGGAGGGAGGGAAGGAGGGAGGGAGGGGGGTCGTGTGGTGGGTGAGTGTGTGACTTTGGTTTGGCTGATTTACCATTAACCTCTGTAACTCTCTGCCCATCCCTCCCTACCACGCCTTTCGATGTACACACAAACGCACACACACACTCACGCACATCAAGGTCCCAGACATCCCAGCTTGACAGAGAGACAGACTAGGCAGGCTTGTACGCAGCTAGCAGGACTAGGTGACTGGCCAGCAAGAGAGGACGTCTCTTTTTTCTGGTACTTTATTAGAACATGACTTCATAGCTCTTAAAAGGGTGGCGGTGACATCTTCAATGTGTGAAGTACTCCACCTTGTCCAACAATCACATTAAAATGAGTTGTTAACAGGTCGTTCAATGGAAATGAAGCCAGAAGGAGGCCAGTTGGGCCTTCCTGGTGGGGCTCATTGGCCTTGGTCGAAGAGCTGACATGCATTCGCTCCATCTGAATGAGATGACCTAAGATGATTATAGCAAATCCAGCTGATCGGGGCCATGCCAGCTGGGCCAGTGATGAGGCCTGGCGCTGAGGCTTGGCACGGAGGCCCGAGCACATGGGCGTTGGGGTGTGTCGGAGGGGGTGGCACGGAGCAGGGTGGGGGGGCCGGTGGATTCAGGGATTGCCATCTACTGGGCCGCTCAGTCACCGTGGTAGATGGGGAGAGGAAGATCCTGATCCACTTACGCAGTGGCTTTGATGGCTTCTGGCTGGGATCCACTCCGTGTCTTGCCAGCGATGCAGCTCAGAGCGATGCGGGGTGGGCCAAGAGTGAAAGAGATACAGATGGGCAGCCACCAGCTTGTCCCAAAACCCTCGCAGGAATTTGCCCTCGCAGCAGCAAAGCAGCTCCCCTCTGGGTTTTATTCATCCTTCGATGAATCAGTTTGTGTAAAGTGATCTGCTGATCCGTCCCATGTATGTCTGGTGTCGGCGGACACATCGCTGGGTCCAACCTTTTGTTACTTGGCCAGATAGGATTACACAACATAAGCGCGTCTCAGGTGAACAACTTTGGCTGGGTTTACCAAACGTTTGCGAGCACTGTGAGCATCTGTCTGCTGTCGTGGGTCGATGAGTAAAGGTGACAAGACTCTGCGGACACAAACACAATACCCCCCCCCTCCCCCTGCTGTGACGCAAGTAACAGTTTGGTTTGAAAAAACAATGGCCAATGCATGACTGGTCTCATGTGCCATGGGAAAATGCAAATAGTAAAAGAAAAAGTAAGTTCTCATTCTTACTGAAGTTACGAGGTATAAACATGATTACATAGGTGTGTACTGTAGATACATATGTATAAAAGGTAATATCAATCACTCTTAGGCTCTCTTTCAGTCTGGGATGACTGCTGTTTAACTGCTGTTACACTGATCTTCACTAACCAACCCTCAAAAGACAATATAACAAACCTACTGGACAATATTATGAAGCAATGTACTGGATAGATATTCCTTTGTTCCTCAATGCTCCCAGATTTACCCACAGTTTCAGGTCTTTTTTTTTTTTTTTTTTTTTCATATTTCCCCCTCTTTATGAAGTATTCCTTGTGCATCACAGGCCTTCAAGTTTGACGCCTGGGTAATATTTGTGGTAACATTAATGGGAAGCATTGCTCAGGTACCTTGATGCTAACTTTTTTTTTTTTTGCCGAGGCCAGGATCCTTCTTAAAGTGCTGTATGCGTCATTCTCAGATGGAAATATATTATTTTCAAATGAGAGAATCCATTACAGCTGCCTCCATCCTGTGGAAATGCAATGTTTAACGCCTGCATGAAGTGAAACAAGTGTTCTGACCAGTTTTGTGCTCATCACGTTTTTTTGTGAAAAGAACATTTGAAAACCATGCCGCCAGTTCCATCCCAGCGCAAAAAAAGCACGACAGATCGAATGCGATCCTGGTTTAGAACAGTAAAAGCTGTCGCCCTGTTTGTTGCACATAGTTTCCCCCAAACATTGCTCAAGAAGTTGCCCTGTAAACGGCGAGTCTCGTTCAATACTCTCGTGTTACAACAAAACCCAAGCATTTAGTTCTTTTCAGTAACACTCAGCAGCTGATCACTCAGTCGGAGGCTGCGACACGAAACCCAGCACAACCAAAGAACCCACCCATCAACAATAAATTAACCAAACAAAAGATTTCATTTTGCTTGGGCAAACACGGGGTGTGTGTATAGCTGAAAGCCAAGGTTGTGGATAGCCTTTCTCTGTGATTATATATAATGCATTATGATTTTGTAAACAAAAGATCTTAATATATGAATATATTCTATTTACTGTATTCACCATGAGGATTACCATTCATGTCAACCTCTGTGTTACAGACTGTAAATAGTGTTAATGTATTGTGTTTTATCTATGATCCATACGATGATGAATGAATATGATTTAGGTCATGTCATGCTTTCTCTCTGGTACCCCACATTGGCTGTATGATACTACTTTTTTACTGAAAATGTTTCAATTTTAATGTATTTTGTAAAGGAGGATGCTGATGTCGACTATATATCATTGGATCTTCATCTAATAAAATGCACCTTGATATCTGTATGGAATATAGTGTTTGTTTAATCTCATGAAACCATAAATCTTTGTATGGGGGCCGTTCACTGTATACAGGGATACTGCAGTGATTTAGTGTTGCATCTTTGTTAAGATGGGCGACTTTCAAGAAACACATTTTTAAAAAAAGAGTGATTAAAATTGGTGCAGGAGAGGTTAAAATATCCAGAATTTTAATAAGCGTATTTTGTTTTTCAGAGACAGAGAAATTATTAGAAAAACAGCTGAAGTTCAAGGAGTCTTAGCCAAAATGTTAAAAACAGATACACAGGCTCTTTACTGACAAAATGTTTCTCACTTCTCCTGCTGCTCCTTTAATCATTTGAACCAAGCTAGCTTAATCAATTCAATACATACATTTAAATATGGAATTTCAAAAAAGCTACTGCTATTGTGCAAAGCTAGGTTAGCTTTAAGCAATAAAGTTTGACTGATATGATGTAATATTAAGCTACTGTTTTATTTATGTTGTACAGCAAACTTGATTTAAAAAAACAAACAAAAAAAAAACAGGAAAAGGTTGTCAAACTTTAGCTTAGGCTATCTCACCAGCTAGCCCTGACTTGCAGTTTTATTCAGTTCTTAGGCTAGCTCTGTTTTCTAGTTATGCTAGACATGCTGCAGAATATTCACAGTAAGTACGTAATATCTAAATCTACCTCACATTAGTTAACATGAGCCACTATAAGCTGCCTACTGGTAGTGGGTGGTAATCGCCCCCTTGGTGCCCCAATGTTCGAAAAAAAAATCCACCAAAGTTCCCTTTTAGATGCCTGTGTGGTAGACAAAACATGGTACAATGAACTCTGTGGTACAATACCATTGAACAAAACATACTGAGGTGCCCTCTCTTCACTATAATGTATCATGTCTGTCTGGTGCCCACACAGATTTCTATAAAACAATGTTTTTTAATGTCAAGAAGTCAGAATCAGGTCAAATATTCACAGTAGGCTAAAATATCTAAAGCTAGCAAACACTGGTTAACATTAGCCGCCATTAACTAGCTAGCCTGCTGGTATTCCTCTTTAAGTTATAACGTCTTGATTTAAGGATCATTTCTGAAACTGGAGAGCAAATCTGTGACGTAGATATCTCCTGTTTGCGTTAGGTAATGCTTTGCTTTTTGCAGATGATATGTGCGAGTGCACCTTGCCTAATTCAAACACGCTGATGATAACAGAAAAGGTGGGAGAAATGAGTCATTCACACGTTGAGTGTTGGGTGGATGCTTGTGTGAGCTCACCGGGCTATCATCAAACAAAACGTGGGCCCGGAGCCCATTGCAACTGAACTGTGATAGCCTATCTGATGGTGACGTTTTATTGTCCCCATGGTAACAAGTGCATCATCTGTTACCACTTGGGGGGGGGGACAAACAACAGCAGCCACCTCTGAACCCAGAGAATAACCTGAGGATGATGCTCGCCATGTTTTTCTGTGAGATTCTGTAAGACTTATGTGTGGAGGAGGGTTATGAGTGGGTGGCATGAGAGTCACACCTGTTAGTCATACATTAATCAAGCTTCTCACCAAGCTTACTCTCCTCTCCTCTCCTCTCTTCCTCGTCCCACTCCCCTCCTCTCTCACATTTTCTTTTGTCTCTCTCATCTTCCCGGTTACCCTCCCTCTCTTCCCTCTGTCCTCCTCTGTCTCTCCCTGTTGTGTTGTTTCCACTGATCCTCCTGGACTCATTTCTCTCTCTCTCTCTCTCTCTCTCTCTCTCTCTCTCTCTCTCTCTCTCTCTCTCTCTGTCCGACTTGGCTAACCCACTCCAAATATCACTGCAGCAGATGGTGCTGTGTTTGCATTAGGCCAGGTCTCCTAGCAACCCTGTCTCTCCCTCTCTCTCTCTCTGTATCTCTGTCTCTCTCTATCTTTCCTAAAACAGAGCGGTGGAGGAGTTGGTGTCATGCACTGTCTGGGTCTGCCATGCCCACCCCCTCCTGACCTGAGCGCCTCTCTGTGTTGATGTCTATGTTTACGTCTGCGCCGACCGTCTCCCGCTAAAGTAGGACAGGGGCTGACCGTCTGGATTAGCATACATGTGTAATGATTAAATTTGATGTGAAAATGGGCAAAGCAGGACACAGCGGCCGATGTGATTTGTAACCCTATGTGACCTAGATTTTTATACAGATGTTCACATATGTTGCAGCAGTGGGGAAAGAACACATCTGGGTCATGGTGGGTTTAAGGACACAATTATTCTACATTCAGATTTCCTGGTGGCTCAAAGGTGCAAATGTCTGTTTTTTCTTAATCAACTCTGAGACAGTGCAGCATCACCATCCTGGGAGCCATGCTAATGAAAACCCATCATCAGGTCTGCTTGGAAGAGACGCCGTTGATGCAGTCCGCCAGACTACAGAGCACAGTCTGCTCTGTCCAGACAGGCACACACACACACACACACACACACACACACACACACACACACACACACACACACTGCACTCAACAAAGATAGGAGTACATATGAGGACTCGCGTGGTGAGTGTCCTGACGTGGTCGTGGTTCTTGTTCTTTCATGCTGCCTCAGGCCTGCAGACAAACTCACACACTCATTGGTTTATCTGTTTTTTTAGTTAGTTTTTTTTTTTTAGCATTGGAATTTTAAAATCAAGGGGAGATGGGGACTCAAAGCAGATAGAAACAATATGCGTACATAATATAAGTGTTAAGTTGACAAAGAAAACAGAATGACTTAAAAAAACTGAACTCAATCTCATGTGAGCTTAATTAATAATAATAATAATTATTATTATTATTGTCAAATATTAGTACTATACCGGATCCCTTTTCACCCCTTTTCACTTCTTTTTTTTGTTTTACCTTTATCAAAAATGTTATCTTGAACCCAAAACTAAATCTGAAAAGAATAGTAAGAATTAAGAAATTTAACAATGTGGCTGTAGCCTCAATCAATGTCCCGCGCACAACACTATCTGATTGGTTACACATCAGGAATAATAGCCTATCAGCACTAAGTAATCTGAGTCTGCAAGGTAGCCATAGTACCTAAAGTTATTGAATAAATGAAGTGGAGTAAAACGTTTAACGCAACACCTGTTTATGCAAAAATTGACCCAAATACAAGACATACAAAATCCAAGTAACAAAAGGACAGGCGAAGGACCATAAAAGGATCAAGGTTTTTCCAGCAGGGAGGACAGACCAGAAAACCAGAGAACCATGAAAACACATCAGGAACACGGGGAGCACATGAGGACTCAGGAACAGGCACAGGAGCACAGGACACACACGGATGAAAACAGACAATCAACAAAATGTGAGAAAACAACACAAGCTTGGATACAATCTAAACTAATGTGGGGACTGAGGTGCCGGTAGTGAGACACTGGGAACAGGTCAGTGTTACAGAGGCTGATGTGAGACAGATGTGGGAGGGTAATCAGGCTGTACAGCACAGGAGGGAAACAGAACACTGGGATCACAAGTAGAAAGTCATAACAAGACACACAAGAGGATATAACTACAAAATAAACAGGAAATAACTAACCAAAATCATGATGTTAATACAGAACCAGGCTAGCAGTTTCCAGTGTTATGCTAAGCTAAGCTAACTGTGTTTTTATTGTGGCAACGTATGGTCCTCACAAATGCGGAAGTTAAGGAGCGCACTTCTCACACTGCAGCCTCCACAGTCTCTAATGGCTCATGGAGTAATCATCCATCATGCACAAACACACAGTCACACACACACAAAACCACCACCGCAGCTCTTCAGCACTGCCGAGGGGAAAAAAAAACACACAATACAAATGGCAGCCACATACCATGATATGATGTGGCTGGCCCTGATTAATTGCTTTAATTTACTTTTCCAGCTGCATCACACGGTTCGACACAAATGCTTCATTATTCTCCTTGAAGCTTGTTGACTCGAGGCACAAAGAACAACAGCCCGCAGCTTCACGAGCGCGCCGGATAACTTTTCTGTCTATTTTCAGTAAATAAAAATAACGCTGTCTCACATCCAAGCCCCAGACATCGATGATCGATGCGAACCCAAGCGGTGCCCCCAGAAGATCGTCTGCAGCAGAATCTGAAAGCTGCCTTTGTGGCTCTTCCTTCATTGGCCTCCGAGGGAAGCAAAGTGCCGCCTGCTTATTTGTTTACTCGGGTAGAAGTGCCCACAGGCCTCAGTGGAGATGGGAAGGCTTTTTTCCCCTCAATTCTGTGACCTCATATCTGTATCAGGCACTCAAAAGTGGGCCCAAGGCCGGCTGGAGAGCAATGTGCAAGCCAAGCACAAAACAATGCTTTCAAAGGCCCTCTGTGAGGGAGGCCTGAGTGATGACACTCTGCTGTTCAGAAGGCTGGCACTCCTATTCAGATTAAACCTTCCATACACAGTGAGAGCGTTCAGAGAGGGTTACAATACAAAAGGTTTTTACTTTCAGGTGTCCTCCATAACCTGAATTCCTCTATTCTTCAACGCATCATATAGGTCACCAAATACAATTTCAGGATTTTATCAGGATTTATGCCATTTAAAACAAATTAAAAGACACCAGATTCACAGAAGAAGCTTCCTCTGTTGACAAAGTTGTTTCGTGTGCGCGTGTGCACGTGCACATGCATGAGGGAATTGTCCAGCTCTCTTGTAGTTTTCTTCACCTGTAAAACAAATCAAAGATCCAAAAATGCTTTTTTCACTTTTTTTTTTCTTGTGGACAAAACTGCTAGGAAAAAAAACACAATTGTCCTTTCGCTTCACTCCAAAATGGTCAGAGTTTCACCCTCAAAGCCTGTTTCACATTCCAGGGGAAGAAGGTTTCTCCATCCTCACCTTAAAAGCCCAAATTATTAAGAGACAATTCCTGTCACAGACACAGTCTGTTCACGCTGCTGCCATCTGGCAAGGGACACAGAACTGTCAGCTATCACCACTACACAGCAGCCTCTTTCCGTTCCTTTTTAAAAGGAGTTATTTTGGATTTACAACTCCTTAAACAAGCTAAGAGGCAGTTGTTATTTTACTGGCCTCGACTGAATGTGATTTGGTTTATTTGGCCTCCTAACACAGGGATCCATTGTGAGCAGGAGTCATTTCAGTGGGAAGGATAAACCTGAACATTCAATGTAACCCTTGTCCATTCACAGAGGGCCACGGCACCATGTGTCACTTAAAATGAGGCTATAAAACAGCTGCTTTGGAGAGCGAGACTATTGAAATGATTTTTTTTGTCTCATGGGCTACACCTGAACCTTACTTCCATGACAACATCATCACATTTCCGGGCATATAGATGCTGAAGAAAACACTAATCTGGTGAAACTGCCCCTTCAGTCCAGTTTGATTAGGTAGTTATTCTGCACTGGTGACATGCTGACAGGTCAGTATTTTTCAAGAGTTCTTCATGAGGCTCAAAGTTGAACTTGTAAGCAGGAGGGTGAATAAAACTTACAGTGTGAAACAACACAGGCCTGAATCATGAAACACTATAGAATAGTTAAGTCAAAATGGTCTTTAATCGCAGAGACTATGATAGAATGCAACGGGTGAAGGTGAGACTCTGCATGTTGGAGCCTGAGATATTCCAAGTCTTTCTGAGATTAAGGCTCGATTATAGATGTTGAGAAACTCTGCTGCTGTTTTGTTGCGACAGAGTCTGAGGGGTCAGGAGGGCCCATGATGGGAAATGCCGGACTTGTGACAAAGACAACACCGAGTCACTCAACCACAGACGCTCATCACATGATGTAAATGTTTACATTAACGGTACAGTCTGTCCTTTTGACTTATCTACGTCTCATCAAACCGCTTGTGTTTACAATATGAGTAATTTTTGGAACCATCTCAGATGAAAACACGAGAGGACGAATGGTTTCTTGATTCCGGCGCAGTGACCTACTTCTTCTCTCCTGATTCATAATGCAAACGCTTCATTCCTGGAAATTCATTGGAAAGAAAGCGACCAATTTTTGAAACAAGTTTAAATTATCTTTATGCAATTACAGATTTTTTTTTTCCCTTTTGGATGAATGTAGTACATTCGTGGACAGAGAAAACTTGAGATGAGGAGATTTCTTTGCTCTCACAAGCTCCAGACCTGATTGATTTAAATCTTGGCAGACCTATTGTGCCAATCGAACATGGGGGGGAATCTGGGACAAACTCAGCCTTTAAACAAATAATTAATAAAACATACTAATGAATGAAAACGTGTTGCTTCCTAGAGGCCTGGTATGAGATTTCTGTCGAGAGCGTGTCAGATATTTATTCAACAACTAATCTTAATGTTTTGAGGACATATTTCTGTGGTGAATGACACAATATTTGATATATTATTATTATTATGCTGTAAAGAGCAGATCAGGTGTTGTCTCACAGAGGTCCACAGCAAGACCTTTTTTCCCCTCCTGCGCAGCCACACAAGTGACTCTGAAATGGCCGACCTGTACCTTACAGTGTAGCAGCTGATTTAAGGCCTTCGTCTGCGTGAGGCTGCCTGGATCCTGCTGGTGTTCGAGAGCAGAGGGGAGACAAACACAGACGCTGCTGCTGCCAGGAGACCTGCTGTAAGGCAGCCCAGCCCAGGACTGCAGAGACTATAAATAGCTCAGCCTCAGTCCCTCTCACAGGCACCACCCACCACATTACCCATGTGGCAGAGCAGCAGCAACAGAGCAAAACAAGACTGCACACTGTACCAGAAAGACCAGAGCAGAGGTAACCTGCTCGCCGCTGACTGTGGGCACAAAGTGAAGCCAGGAGACTTAGGTGGTGCTGACGGAGGGCTCGGAAGGTGGCGATCAGCTATCGTTTTCAAAGAATATAAATCTTTTAGTTTCGGGGAAGCAGGCTAAGATTTTTGCTCCGTCATTTGACAGAGAACAACAGTGGTCACAAGTTCAAAAGTTTCCCAAACACTCTTAAAGCCGCGTATACATTGTGACGACTCATGCTGACCCTCTGACGGTTTGGTTGGGTTAGGGTTAGGGTTAGGGTTATGATCTGAACAATGACGTCAGGCAGCTAATGACAAACTACAGCACATGCAGTGTGGAGATTATTCAGGGTTTAGTCTGCGGTGCAACACTCATCCTTGACATTTCACTTCACTGTGACTTCAGTGCTTCAGGAAGTCAGTTTCATGGAAATGTTCTGTTGCTGCTCTGACAGTATGAAGTCAATACACACATGAATAACACTGTTAGTTTCAGAACAGCAACTAAGGTGTCTGAGCCGGCATGCTAATAATTAAAAAAAGGGAGGAAAACAATGAAGATAAAAGTGTCCCAAGATTTCTCATTATCCATTCTGAATATGGAAATGGTTCCAACACAGCTTTTTTTTTTTCGGTACTGATGATCCGACAGTGAGTCGTCTCACACGCTGCTGCACTGCCCACACAGTCCCAGCTCCCCAGCTAAATCAACTTAGAGACTTGCTATAATTATCTTTAACAAAAAATACAAATTGTATTCCCTCAGTGTTGTGTCATCTTCTCCTGTGGTATTAAAAATGGTATATCATCTTGATATTGTTTCAATAAATTGCATCAAAGTTTCAGATTCCAGTATCATGACAACACTACCCAGAATGTTCTGTTCTGAACTGCCACTACTGCAGAGGCACGGCACACCTATGCTGCCCCCACACAGGTGTTGTTCAGTAGCACAGACTGTAGTACTGACTTTGCCTTCATTCCTCTGCTCACTTGGTTGCACCTCGGGTCCTGTTGTCAGGGTGACAGATGACATATTAATCATTCTTGTTAGTTAAGTGCAGCTTTAAACACCTTCAACCTGAGCAGAGGTCTCATCAGTCAAAGTGACCGTAAACACCTGTGAGGGTATGTAGGGCCTTTGTGTCAGGTGAATCTGAATGTCTATAATGTCTGATCGTTTGTTTGAACAGAAGATCTGGCCCTGCTTTGACCCAACCTTCTCTAATAATTCACAACGTTTAATTGCGTTCACCTTTCATCTACTAGCTCTTAGATTAGAGGAGTAACATTTGATCTATCCTCAAATGTCCCGACAGTCGGCTGCAGCTCCGCAGCAGCAGCAGTTCCTCAGCCTGCTGTTGTTGCCTGAACACTTTTAGCTGACTAGATTTAGTGAAGAGTAAAAGAATGAGAGCTGTTTTGGACCCTAGTCTGTTGGTGGTTAACAAGGCACACCTGGTCTGTGTGCCACTGGCAGCAGGTGTGGCTCTTTAACTGTCAGAGAGGAATACCTCCCTGCAGCACAGGTATGTGTCAACAATACAACATGTCATTTCAAAGGTGGCTGTAGCCCTGCGGTGTGATACAACATGCAAATAAGCAAGAAGCATTATCACCAGAGCTTTATGATAAACTGTTGGCATGAGGTGAAGCTTTTATTTCTCTGTTACGTCTCAGCGGGAGTCTGTGGAAGCCCATTTCTGTCAGTTACAGAAAAGAAAGATGGAAATTGAGCTTCTTGAAAAAAACATCGACATTGGAAGTCAAAATTGAGGTTAAATAAAGTTTAATAAAATGATGAGAAAAAGTCATAATTATGGGATTTAGAAAACTCATAAAGAAGTTGAAATTGTGAAATAAAGCATCACAATAAGAGATAAAAAATAATATAATATATAAAATATATATATATATTTTTAATCTCATAATCATGACTTTTATCTCAATAAAGACTACAAAACATAAAACTTGATTGTTTTCTTTAACTGGCTTCCATACGAGTGTGCTGCATTGCAGATCTGACAAAATAAGACGCTTATCAGAAGACGTGGTTGATCCTGAGGCACACTTTAGCCCAGATTAGGGATTCCTGTAATCTCAGCACAGTGGTTTCAGATTACACTGATTCATTTAGTCCTGCAGTGCCTCCGACACGTCTGTGTGTATTGTGTTGTCCGTCACTTGTGCTGTAGTAAGAGCAGGTAGGCCCGAGTGGGAGCAGCAACACACTTTCTGTGTGAACTCTGTGAGTTCATGTTTGTGTCTGTAATGTGACAGTGTTTTATTTTAAATTGAGTGCCAACAGAGCACTTAAAACTGCATGACTCAACGCTTTTACTGGGGAAAAAAAAAAAGAAAGAAATCAATTAGGTGCATTAGGATTTTAGCCCTGCTCTGATGTTGACGGGAGGTTATTGCTCCTGTAAAAGACAGTTATGGAGCCGACAGACAGACAGACACAAACAAGCAGCTGTGTGTCTGCACTGAAAACATCCTCGATTACGTTAGTGTTCACGTCAATATCTCTCCTGGGGTTGGGGCGGGGAGGGGGGGGGGGGCTGAAATGCCAGCTTTATTCATTTTCCAAGAGGTCCTCCTCGCGGTTTTTCTGTTGCACTGGCAGATTAAGAAGACTGGCTGAAGCAATTTATCAATCAGCGACAGTTATGTAATAGCCAGCTTTTCCAACAAAAACACTACGTGGAGGGAAAACAGAGAGTGTCAGGTGAAAGGGCAGAGAAGATAACTGTGCTCCAACATCGCGACAGAAAGAAAAACGCAGACACAGCTCGGTCCGTATTAACGAGTTGAAATATTTATTTTAAAAACTGAAAAAATAAAAACAAACCCACCAACATAGTTTTAGTATATCATACAAAGACATATTTCAATGTTGCTATGTGAGTATTTGTTTCTCTTTGACTACAGTGTGAGGCAGTTTGAAAGGCTGGCTGAGCTGGTAGGACTACAGACACAGACCCGAGAGAGACCAGAGACAAAGAGACAGAGGGGTTAATAATAAAGAACATCTGGGCAAAAAAATACAACCAAACATCACTCAAGGTGTGCTCAATTCATCTTTCAAGACACTTTGAAATAGCACAAAAAGTAGATTTATCCTTCTTTTACAGCCAAATTCATAATGAAATGGACCCGGCGGTACTGCAGATAATACTTGCGGTTTGGAGCAAAATCCTGATGAATAAAACCCTTTTAATTCTCTGTCATCTGCTTCTCTAAAAGAATGACTGGCAAAACATTATCCGACCAGCATCTGTTAAATAAACCAGTGTCACAACTTCTTAGATACACAGCTGAAGCGGAGCATCGAAAAAAAAACCTAAGTTGTGTTAAGACACAGAGAGAGACGAACTCCAGGAGGATCAGCACTGCCATCGTCAGACAGAAAGAAGAAGCAAGCTCATCTCAAGGCCTGATCAGTCCTCTCACAGAGTCCACTGGCCACAGGATGAAAGTCAGTCCATCAGTCTCGGGAGGAAAGTCCTGTTAAATAACAACCCCTTATGGATCAAAAATAATGACTTATATTAGTTACGCGTGGTGTTCGTTTGCACCATTTTGTATCCCTAATTCAATTAAACTGAATCCTTACTTGGAGAGATGCAAAAAAAAAGATGCCTTTTTTTTCTTGATTTTAAGAAAGCAAACGATTATTTCCAACGATGGAAGGCTTGTAGTTTATATACACAGCTACTTGGTCTTGAAGAGGCGATGGAAAAGTCCACTGTGGTCCTTGTGATGCGGGGGGGGCCTGTGTTTAGAAAACTGTAAGCGGCCATCAGAAGAGGCAAAATCATCTGATGGACCCAGGTAAAAGTTGAAACGTTTCATGAATAAACAGTTTTTGTGCAGCCTTCACCAAAAAAAAAAAACTGACATTCAAAGTTGGATCAGAAATCTTTTTTTAGGACTTCTTTTTGTTGCTTCTGTCTGCAGGGAATGAGCAGGGTGGGGGGTGGTGGGGAAACAACGCTGTCAGCAGTTCATCACGTGCTGCTGCTTCGGTTACAAATTTCTTGTGGTGACCACTGACATTTGTAAAAAATATGCACCAGTGAGAAACTTTATTTAACAAGTTTGCTGCCGGAATTAAAGGAAAGGGCCTCAGCAGACCCCAAAGTGTTGTTGCTTTTCCTCTGTTTAGAAACAAGTTTCCCTCTCGGTCGACCTTTGTTTTAACCAAATAAAAAAAGGGCAAAAGACAAAAATGACCCCGTTCCCTTAGTGTTTCTCTCTCATCAGATCTACCCACGATGCACCGCTACCTCTGACTGATGTAGCATGAGGTAGTTGGCTGTCTCGGAGCTCACGGGGAGGTGGAGACTGTTAGTGCGGTGAAAAAAAAACCAAACAACTTTCATCTTCTGACACGACTCCTGGAGCAGTTTTAGGAGTTTCCACACAAGCCTCTGTCAAAATAAAAACGTACGTAAAAAAGGGGAGGAGGAGGGTCGGCTCGAGTTAACAGTCACAGGTCGTTACAATGGCGGAGAGGTGAAAGGCAGAAAGTCCAGCGAGCCAGCCGGTGAAGCGGCGTGGACTTAACAAGGTGATAACTCACAGTGAGAAGAAGAGGAGGAAGGAAGATAGAGACAGATAAAGAGCAGCTCGGCCTCCGGCAGCTTCAGAAGCTCACGACGTGGAACAGACTCGTTTTTTTTTTTTTTTTAAGTAGGAGAGCATGCATGCCATCTATGTCACACAGAGACATGGTTTTGTGGGGGGCTGTGGTGGAGCAGAGCAGACAGTCACCAGACGGTCATCTCCCCTCTCGCTACTGAGAGCTCGGCCCTTGTGCAGTGCATCCTGGGATGTCTCGAGTAGAACTTGTGCTCGTAGCGTCTCCGCTTGGGGCTCCTCGACGGAGTGCCGTTATTAGGAAAACAACGGGGGGAGAAAAAGAAAAAAAAAAAAAAAGACAATAAATACTCAATAGAAGGGATCCAGTTCACAGTCCTGGGGGAGGCGAGGGGGGGGAGGATGCGTTTCTTCCCCCACTCCGGCTCCCTCACATCCATTAGTTCCACCCTCTGATAGCCCCTCCCAGTCCTCCACCCCGTGCCGTCCTTTTTTGGGAAGCTTTTCGGACACGGGCGGAGGTGGAGAAGCGTTATTTTTGTGTGTGTGTGTGTGTTTTTTTTTAGAAAAGAAGCACCTTTTAATTTGGCTTAGATAACAAAAAGAAGAGAAGAAAAAACGAGGGAGAAAAGAGACCGAAAAGTGTGTGTGTATATAAATAGAGAGAGGCAGACAGAAGCCAGTCTTCTGGCGGAGGACGAGGGGGGACGACAGCAGCGGCAGGTCTCAACCGGTGCCTGTGGACAAGAAAGAACGACTTTAGTCATCTTCTTTACGGCACTATAATAACACAGTATTCCTTCATTATTACCTCTTTATCATCAAACCATCACTCCACTATTATGTTTTTACCGAGCTGAAACGTAAATAAGCTACCCAGCACATTTACTGTACGGTTGCTGTCGTCTGTCCTTACCCTCTTCTCCCTCGTCCCAGCCCTCCGCTACCCCGGCGAGCTCGTAATGTTTCTTCCTCAGCTCGCCAAGACGCTCTCTCTCCTTCTGCAGACGCGTCTCCAGCTCCAGGACCATGACCTGAGCAAAAGCAAGCACACACAAAACACACATTTCCCTTCACAAACCATGCAAAACTTAAAATCCCAAACAGAAGCATCATTGAATCAAACTTTATTCTACAGTAATCTATATATAGTAATCCGATAGCTACCTTTGATGAATAATTAATCATTCTTCTTTTAAACAACAACAAAAAAACAGTACTTCAGTATTTATTACATCAGCTAATTATCTAATCTAATCTAATCCTTGCTGGTTCCATTATTGTTCTAAAATTTCCCTCGTGTCTGTGGACGCTCTCTAAAAACCTTGTGTGTGCACTTACAACAATAGACAATGTGTGTGTGTGTGTGTGTGTGTGTGTGTGCAGGTCTAGACCATTCTGTGTTTTTCCTTTCAGCCACAAACACAGAGTTAAGTATTCATGTGTGGTTTGAAATGCATCCTCTTAAAGGATGAACAAAGTTGCTTCAGAGTCTAATGTGGAAACCTTACGACATTACAGACAAACTCACGTCCCATTAATCCTCACTAATTATTAAATCATTCACTCCAAAAATATCTTTCCTGGAGCTAAAACATATTTTAGACACCGGGCACTCAGCTGTAGTGCTTATCATTACACTGTATATCAGTGCCTGTCTGTGTTCTGCTGCTTACCTGTGCATCCATCTCTTGCCGTTTGATCTGGATGAGAGTCATGCTGGAGAAGTCCATCGTATCTGGACACAAACAAACAGTCCTGTTAAAACGCCTTCAGAGCTTTTCTCCTAACGCCCTCAAAACCAGAACAACATTCTTTTAAACCGAGAGTCAGAAAAGGCCACAAATACATTTTTACACAACGGAAAACACCGATAACACTGTGGACCAACAGAGCCTTATTGAACCGAACTAATCTCTCCAGTCAATATGATCCTCCTCACCTGTCTCTTCTATCTGGGACTTGCCAGACTTGGTGGAGGCCACGACAGCTGCAGTGGCCTGTGTGACGCCTCGGGACGCTTGCTGCAGGCGGTGCAGCTTGGCGCTGTCTTTGTCTGCTTTCACCTGGAGAGGAAGAGCAGCAAGCATCAAACCACTGAGGCCATCCAGTCATTCACGGCCATTCTGCCACTTTCTCTGCATCAAACGCAAGCACGTCTCGCTCATCAGCTCACTGCACTTGTCTGGGTGCAAAACACGGAGGACTGAAGCTGCCGAAATGCAAACACTCGGCGCAATAAATCAGTTCTCTGTGTGTATCTTTACATTTTGAATGATGAAATGCATAAGAAATGTAAAAGGAGAGTACACAGATGAATGAGTCGCTGGAAATAAATACATGCATACATAAAAAAATACCAGAAAATTAAATGAGAAAAGTGGACTCAATACAACTGTAATTAAATAAGGAAGAAAAGTTAAACAGAATCATCAGTTTAAGTCACATTGTATAAATAACTTCATGTCTCCATTTGTTTTTTTTATTTACTTTAATGTATTTATTGAGCTATTCATTTATTAATTTCTCTTTGATTTTGGTGGTTTCTGTCCTCAACAAAAAAAGGGACTATGGCCTGTTAGAATAAATAAATAAATAAATGACTCAATAATTAAATAAAATAATAAAGAAAAATAATACAAATAATACTAAATAAAATGGAAAAGTAATTAAGACAAAAGGTAAATAAATATAGAAGTTATTTTTAAGCTACATATTATTAGTCTGTGTGAGTTGATGGCCATGATTGGTTCATTGCTCACCTTTGAGGCAGCCACTAGCTGTGCTGTGCTGGCAGCGATTTCATGTGAACACACCATCAACTCCTCAAACTTCCCTTTGCCCTGCACCACCAGATCAGCTGCGTCTCTGGAGGGACACAACAGGGAGTTCAACAAAAACTCAAGGCGGAAACAACATCATGTGTTATTTAACGTGGAGGTCAAGACCACCGCAAAGTGAGAACCACTTCAGTTATAAATTACTTTCCACGCTGAAAACCTGACTGACTGTCTTTGCTTGTTTTTATACTCATTTCCTAGTAGAGGGTCAACAGATTCATGCTTTGAGCCATTTACGGAGGCGTCACAGCTGATTGCAACACCTTCCCCCTGTGCTAACATTATGAAATTAAGCACTTTTTATCTCTTTAAGAGACTCTGGGGAGGACTGATACTTACACCATGACCGTGGCGCCCCATCCCACTGCTTTGGAGGCAGAGATCAGGCCCTCAGTCCAGCGGGAGTTCTTGGCATAGAATTCCTTCATGGAGGCTGCCCCCTGGTGGACACGAGAGGACATGCACAAATATTACTATAAAATACATGATTATTTTCTTCTTTAACTTAATAAATGTTTAGTTCACAACATGTCAGAAAAGTGACAAATGCCCAGTCAGTCATAGGCGACATGTTCAAATCACCGACAGATATTTGTGTTTACTGTCATTTAAAGTCCCCCTCCAGTCAAAATCTTTCATTTCTTCTTCCTCCTACAGTTGAATGTCTGACTTCACTGTGTAGAATGATGTCTGTGCAGAGTTTGACACTAGATGGCGGTTTTCACAAGTGTACATTTTTCTTTGTGCTCAGTGAAAATCTGATTGGAGAAAGATGAGATAAGACATGAAGAACCTTTATTTGCAGTGGACTATTTGTCTGTTTGTCTACGTTATGTGCTGCTTGTTTGGATATAGATTTTTTTTTTTGTCTTATCATTTCTATGGTGGCAGCTTTATTTGGACAGTTTCTGAGTCCAAGGCAAACTGTGTAATGTGCGTAAAATATTTTCACACCATACCGAAACTTACAGTATCGTAAGCACCTAATGATATTACTATTATCATCATTCTCATTATTCTCATTATTATTATTATTATTACAGACATTTTTCATAGCTGCATGCTCAGTTTTTTCTATTAGATTTCCTAAGCCATGAAATACAAATAACAACAGATTTCCTCTGTGAAAATGTCATAGCTCTACTCTGAGCTGGATGTTTGAAGAAGTTTGATGATGGAATAACAGAAAAAATGCTTTGTTCCATGTCATAGTAATGATATGAGCCACATCTCTTCCTCATTGTTAATTTCATGGGAGGAGGAAAGCCGCGGTGTAAACTCACCCTGCCGCCCTCCACGATGTCCCTTTGCAGATCTTTGGAAGACAGAATGAGCTCCTTGATCGTCTGCATCAGCTCCGTGCAGGACGCCAAAATCCTGCAGGGGGCGACAGAGCAGAGGACACAAACACTCACATACTGTAACTGTACAGCTAACACTCATCTATTTTAATAGGGGAGAATAACACCAGGAAGCCTGCTCAAGTGGCGTGCCTGCAGATATATCAAACTCATTTCAGTATCCGGTCCGATCAGCTTGTGGCGGAGAGACGTCCTCCGACTCCGGCTCCATTTTTCAAAATAACTGTTTGTTTCCCCCACAGTCTAGTTAGTGCATGACCGATGCACCACTGACCTAAATTCTTAAATACTCAATGAGGCATTTGTAGCTGCAGCGGATGTTTGTTTTCTTTTCATAACTATCTCTCGCAGCGGCGGCACAGCAGCTTATGAGAAAACACATTTTCTCTGGTAACATTCTAATTAAGCCAGAAGAAGACATGAGAGAAAAAGTCACGAAGAAATAATTGGCTGAATTTGCGCACAGAGATTTATTACACAGACCGGATGAATAACACATTGCTCTCTCTTCTGAGTTTAAAAATGAATGGACACAAACCTAATTACTAGACGACATGCGCGCTTACATCGGTGTGAACTGGTGTTCCAGTCTGTGTGGTTCGGTGGAGATTTACGTGCAGGCGACACGTCAACTGTGCTGGTTAAGTTTGGAATTTCTTCCCAAGAATGTAATCAAGGGATCTGTGAACTTCCTGGAGCTGTTAGCGGCACAATACAAATACACCCATTTGGTACAAGATGTCTATGATGGGATAATAGTTTGTGCTGCCACTCCAGTGAAAAAGCAACTACAATATTTTAACTACAGACAAAAACAAACTTTGCGAGCCAGTCTTAGAAGTTTGCACCGTCTGTGTGGCTGAACTGATGGATTTCGCCGCCCATCGGCCCTCAGACTGTGTGACCGTCTGCATCTGCTCTGTCACACATCATGTGACCGCTGCCTCGATGAAAAGCATCTCTAGCTCCAATTCACCGGAGGTTTTGGTCCGCTGTGTGCATCTGTGAAAGGTGAATCGGTTCCTCGGTCTTCACATATTTTCACCCACTTTCCTTCCTCTTTCACAACTGATTTGTTGAGTTGAGTTTCTTCTTTAATCTTAACGCTGTGGGAGAAGATAAAGCCATAGCAGGAAGAGAGTCTGAGGGTCAAGTGTGTTTCTATTCCAGGAAAATGTGATAATGAGGTCGGCCTCGTTCAGAATCTCATTCTGATGCAGGAATCTTTAAGTGCTCAGTTAATTTGAGGATTAAGGCCTCAGACTTTTTCACCTGGGAGACGGTCGGTCGTTCTTCGGACCCTATCAGGGGGGTAAAAACTGATTCTAGTCTTTTTCATTAATCTGGGTTTTACCTCTCGTTGACCTCCATCTTGATCCCCGTATCAACCGCTCGAGACTTGTTGAGCATTTCCTGTTGGGATCCGGGGAGGCACAAAGGAGACAGAGAAAGACACTTTGAAGTTAATGCTGCTGTGAAGTGAAACGGGAGGCAACGTTTTCACACAGCACATACGAACACATCTGCTGTCAGATGACCACGGCCAAAAAGACACACACACACACACACACACGCACACACGCACGCACGCGCACACACACACACACACACACACCTCTATCCTGGCAGCTGCTGACTCCACAGCAGCGGAAGTGGCAGCCATTTCCTGCTCCACGAGATCTCCCAGCTCCCCCTGCTGCAGCTCCAAACCCCGAGGACGCAGTTTCTAATCAAAGAAAAGAGACTTAAGTCAGGATTAAAGCCTAATTTAAACAAGTTTTTATCACAATTAGTACAAACATCAGTGTGTGTGTGTGTGTGTACAGAGTACAGACCTCTGCGGTGGCCAGGATAGCCTCCAGTGCTGCCCTCAGCTTGCCATTGTCTGCTGCAGCCAGGCTGTCCTGCTGCTTCATCTGGCCCAGCAGAGCCAGAGCTTCAGCCCCACACGCCTTCACACTCTCTGACAGGGCTGATGCGGACAGAGACAAGGACAGGGAGGACACATGTGTCAACGCCACCGAAAAACACAATGACATGCCGAACGAGAACCATCAACGGGCCTGGTTTCATGATAGATTTAATATATAGGGACGTCTTGAAGCGTTACAAGCCCACATGTTTCATTATTTACTCTCTGTTTTCTGTTTAAAATATCATGTTATGTCTAACTCTGATGGGTGACCATGACACTAGTGGCTGCAGCTGCACTGGTAATTACACTGACATCCCCTCAGGCAGAGTGTCAACTAACAGCTGAAGCAGCCACTCTGATGGGAGGAAGAGGGGAAGACCAAAACTACCTCGACGGCATCTGTCGACAACAGCCAGCTGACGTGCCTGTGCCTTGAAACGCTGCGTTCAAATGTTTCAGCAAAGCGCGGGCGGAGACAAGGTCAGCGCGCTCCCCATCGATTTGCCACAGACGCACCATCAGCTCGACCCAGTTTCAATCCGACGTGTTTGTTTCTGTTGCACTAATAATAGCGCTGGCCAGAGCTCCATTATATTTGGGCGTGTTTCGACTTGCTCAGGCTGCTAAAACCCCAAGAGGCCAAATCTTGCAAACATTACTCCAGAATTAAGTCAGCAACTCTGTTTTTTAACTATGCCCGTTTTGACTGGATTTCTCACCAAATTAAAGAGTCAACAGTTTCAGCTTAAACTGGCCAACCTTACTGTGTACACGCAGCATATCAAGAGGTAGCAACTCCCCACATACGTGTCAGAACGTGTCGGTGTCTGGGGCCGACTGACTCGCCCACAGATTAACATCAGGAGGGAAGAGGAGAAGACGATCTACTCATCTCTTTGTCTCCGTCACACATGCGGGCGTGGAGCTTACCATCAGCCTGCTCCACAGGCACCATGTGGGAGGTGGCACTACCCTGGACGATGGTGTCGCCCACCAGGTGGCCACACTGGGTGACCACTCGCACCAGATCAGACACACCTGGACAAACAAACAATAGAACGGGCAAGGCTGGAATCAGAATTGATCATTTGAAGGTGATAAGGTGTAATCGATGTGAACAGATCATTTCTAAAATACTTTCCCTTTTCTTTGTTTGTTTAAATCTATATTCAAAGTATATATATTATATATATTACATTATATATATCTAAACACACACACACACACATTTTCAATATATGTATCTATGGATATGTATGAATTTGCCTTGTTTAACTTACACCTTTAAAACACTACTTGATGTTATAAGACTGTTAAGATTACTACAGGAATACTTTCGTTTTCCTGTTTTTCTGTTTGTCATATGGTTTTCTTTTGTCTCTTTGTCTCCTTTTCTTTCCTAATGTTTTGTATTCAGTTTGTGTGGATGCCCTTTATGTAACAGAAGTTAAACAATTTAATATAATAGACAACATAAACACAAATAAAACAATGGTCAACATTTATCATTATTTCACTGCTGCTTGAAAGATGTCTACGTATACTTCCTGTTATGTAGTAACTATGTTATGTTGCATGTATGTTGATGTCTTTACTGATTCTCTGTTGAGGCTTTTAACTCACATTTTTTATTTAAATTCTGTTAAAAAAACATTAAACATTCAAAACATAGATGTATATGTGTTATATAGAACATAACATTTAAACAACTGCCTCAACATTCAGGAGGGAGAGTAGGAAGCTAACAGCTTGTTAGCTAGCAGCTAGCACACATTGATAAGCTGTGTTGGGCAGAACACAGTATGTTACCTTAAAACACAGAGTGACATGTGGTCAAACAGATTTTTCTGTTGGGAATTGCAACTAAACTGAAAATGATGTACAACTGTCAATACACCTTTGTACAGACAGCCTGGTGTTGACTTTAATGATTCATATTTAAAGCCCTGACACATCTAATGCTTGCTCATTATGTACAAGTTAATAACATTTCTTTATCACATACAGTATGGTGTATCTATATCATTTCTGTTTGTTTTTTTTGCAAATAACAGCAACACAAACAAGCCATGAGTATATTCAATTATTTAGTCCACATTAAGTTAACAGGTTAATGACACTGGTGGTTTTTGTTATTCTATTTACATTCCATTGTGCAATTTACTTCATAATGACACGTTGAAGCAGAAAACCTGCCTATTGCCAGTTTAAGTCAAAGATCTGACTACAGTCCCTCATGAGATCAGACTAAACCTCTCACCCGTGTTGTCAGCCAGGAAGGCCTCTCTGGCCGACTGGAGTCTCTCCATACAGTCCAAAGAGGCCTGACATCTGGATGCCAGGTAGTCTGCAGAGATAAAACAGAGTAAGACTGGAGCTGAGACATAAACATGCAAGCACGCATATAAACCTCTCTAATCACAGTGCTAATTAGCATCCCAACACAGACGGAGAGCAAAAATCAGAGCATTCGTTTCTGACCCGCGGAGCTGGTGCAGCTGATGTGTGCCGGGTCGTCTATCTGAGCCAGCGAGTCCTGGATGATCTTCTCCGCCTCCTCCACAGCTCCCTGCAGACTGGACCAGCGAGCTGTGACCAGCTGACTCTCAAGGGCCTGCTCCCTGCTCTCCTGTGGACGCAAACACACACACACACACCCCAACCTTTATTAGAAATGCCAGAGGGTCCATATGTTAAACATTCTCACAGGTTCCCTGAAACATCTGCTCAATTTATTGCAGCTAATTAAGAAAGTTAATCAAGAGAGATAACTGAGACTTTACCTTTTCATTGAGCTGGTTCTGCAGGGCTTCCGCCGTCTTCACGCCGCTCTCCCGCTCGGTCGCCAGCGAGCTCTGGACTCGCTCTAGCTCCTCCCCTCGTACGGCCAGCTCCGCCTCTACCTTCGACAAGGACTGCACCAGCTCCGCCTTCTCTGTCTCCAGGGTGACCAGCTGCGAGCTCAGCACCTCACTGGACTGAAAGGTAAGGGGAAGAAGAGAAGAAGGAAGTGAAATGATTTGTGTAGCTGTCATGACATCCTCAGCCACACAATTCTCTCCTTGTTTACATCTGTGGGCAGGCGTGCAGTCCCCCGCAGAGGTTTGAGGTCAAATTTACAATCAGACAAAACCCTGGGAAGTCATGGTTGTGCAACCAGAGTGAGGAGTTACTTCAGACCCCGCTCACAGGAAGTATATGAAATGACATTATTCGGACCATTAACTAGCCCCCACTTCTGTGCGTAGGAGTTAAGCAATGTGCATGAAAGTGTTCTGCAGGTAATAAAGAGAGACTTACAGCCTGTGTGCCGGCAGGTCCGACAGAGAGGGAGAAACGTGGAGAGATGAGGGAGAAACACAACTGTTAAGAATATGAACGCAAACCGCACTGCAGGAGATAAAGAGGGAGAGGCCGGACACTGAAGGCATGCGACAAGAGCAAAAAGACGTGGGCTGTGTGTGAAAGAGGATTACGGAGGGATGGAGGAGGAGGACAGAAAAAATGAGGGAGTTGACAAGTAGTGGATACAACAATAGGACGTCAGGAGTGGGAGGCTGAGATGGATGAGAGGGACGGGGAAGGAGTTGTGACGGTTAATAGCATCAATTCATGGCTTAATTTGATTTCTGTCACCCCCTCTAAAACATTTCTGTTTTTGTTTTCATCCTGGTGTCTTCTTTTAAATCGAATCCTCCAGTCGCCTGGATGTTAGACGCATCTACCCGGCTTCTCGGCTGTGCAGAGATGACAAGCGCAGGGCCGCAAGAGGTTTGAGAGGAAGAGCGGAGGGTGAAAACTACCCTGCCGCTGTTTATAAAAGGTTTCTCCCCCTACGCTGGATCCACTGACGTCAAAGACATGTATTAGCATATCTGTCAGAGGCCGTTTGAGATCCTGCTGGAGGAGGAACAGTCAGTGACTAAGAGGGGAGATGACATAACAGGAGACAAAAACCTGAGATGGAGGGAGTGACAGGTGTCTTACAGATGAAAGACAATGACTCAAGAGGCTGTTTCATCACAGTGAGGATCCTGGATCTGTAGTCTTCACAGTGTCAACAGTTTGATCCAGCATACAAACTAGATGCATCTTCATGTTCACTTGAAAGACAGTGTCACAATTAGGGCTCCAACTAACTAACTAACTAACTGCTTCATTATCAGGATTAAATCGATGAATCGTTGAGACTACAATTGCGTTGTGCTCATCTTAATTTTCCAGAGCCAAAAGTTACGTCTTCTCATCTTTTGTGCAACTCACAGTCCAAAAAAAACACAAAGACTCTTAATTTGTTATCTGAAATATCAAAGCACAGCAGCAAATCCTCACATTTTAAGAAGCTGGAACCAGCAAATGTGTGACACTTTTGCTTGAGAAGTGACTGAAACATTAATCGACTATCAAAATGTTGCCCAACTGAATAACAGTTGCAGCTTCAGTCAGTGACGGTAAATTTAAAACCAGAGTCTTGACATCATGATCACTGGTAACAGTCTTGTAAGCCCAGGCGACGTGCTGCTTACGGCTGAACTGACTGGATGATGAAACGTTACGGAAATCATCTGTTTAATCTTTATTACATCCAACTACAAGTATCCATCAGTCCAAATGTGACTACTGAGTGAATTGTCCAACTTGTATAAACAGATGAGAAATAAACTTATGACTGAAATAAGAGTGTGTGAAGTCAGCAGCCTTATTATTAGATTATTTCCAGACTGTACTCCATTAGGATCACACGGGTCTGTTAGTCAGGGTGAAACAAGTCACGTCGTTAATCTTTTCACACGTTCTTGTAGCAGCCGCTAATATCCGTTTTTTTCAAATTGGGATTAAATTAGTTCACAGCAGCTCGGGGGTCTCGTTAGCAGACTGAGGCTAATCCTGTATAGATTGAAAAAAAAAAAAAAAGGAAAGAGAAAAGAGTGACCTGCTGTGACGAGGCCATGGTGGTCTTCAGGGACTCCAGCTCCACCCTGTTGGACACCAGCTCCCTCTGGAGCTCCTGGAGCTGATGCAGTTGTTCCCTCTCCTGAACGAGAAGAGTAAGAATAAAATCACTTAACAAATCACAATTTCTCAAAGCAGCCTCTCAAACTTCTGAGCTGTCGCGACTACACGAATGCATTCACACTCAGGTTCTCACAGCAGATCACGTGGCTGCACCGCACTGAGTTGTAAGCGTGTCGCTGACCTGCTGTACGGGTGTGTCGGTGATGCATAATTACAGCATTTATCTCTCGCTCACCTGTCTGTCTGCGACCTCCTGAGCGGCCTTCACCTTCTCTTGCATCTCCCTCCTCACCTCCTCCACTTCATCCTGAGCCGCCCGAGCCACCGTCATCTGTCGGGTCACCTCTGCATTCTACATACACACACACAGAAGGGCATGGGACACAGGTGCAGACATGCAGAGACACACACCAAAATAATCAGGACAGAGGCTGGGACTTCAGCTTGGGGGAGTAATGTTTAAGGACAGCAGGAGGGCAGAACTTAAATTAACTTCTAAGGGTTTTTTAAAGGGGACAGAGAGAGGAAACAGAGAAGGATGTCATGAACATGAAGAAGAAATAAGACCTTCTCACCTTCCTCAGCAGGTCTGCATGACTCTGAACAAGCTCCGTGTACTTCTCCTTCAGTTTGGTGTAGCGCTGCTCGTTGGCCTGAGCTTTTTCTGGTTGGAAACACAAGACAGAGACAGAGATTAGTTATTGTGTCAGATAATCTCCTCAGAGTGTCCAGGCACACCTCAACACAATTAGGGAGAGACCAATTATCAGACCCCCCCCCAAAAAACCAAAAAAAACCCCAGCAATGCAGGTGACGCTTTTTGTCTTACTGACGCTTATGTCCCGCTCACAACATTATCTGATTGGTTACACGGCAGGAGTTATAGTCAGTCAACACTAAATGGTCGAAGTTGGCTAAATAACTAGTAACCAAAGTTACTGAATAGATGTAGAGGAGTGAAAAGTACAATGTTTGCCTCCAGAACGTCCAGAACCCAAAGCGTCTTACTCTCTATCTCTGTCAGGCTCCGCTGCTCCTTCTCCGTGTCCTCTCTGACCCTCCGCAGGTCCTCCAGCTCCGCCTTCAGGAACTCGCTCTCCCCCGCAGCCTGCAGCCTCAGGTGGCTCTGCTCCGCCAGCTCCGCCTCCAGCTCGCTGACACGCCCCCTCAGCGCCTGACACAAGCGACCACTCTGATGAAGGGATGAGAAGGAGAGAGGTTAAAGGCTGGTTCACTTGCTTCCTTATAGACTTCTTTGTGAGCGCGACATGGCGTTTGCGCGCTCCTCACCTCCAGCCTGAAAGACTCAAGCTCTTCTTTGAGGGCCTCGATCTCCCTCGTCAGCTGTTCGATCAGACGGTCTCTGATAGACACGGACGCAACAATCAATCAGAATAGAGAAACAAAATCAACAAACTGTATTTGAATGAAATGCAACAGATTGATTTTGGTCCAGTCATAATGAGACTTTTCCAAGCCTTACTTGTCGTCCTTCCTCATGCCGTTCTGACTGTTGAAGTTGAAGGGGTCTATAGCCGCCGAGGTGCCAAACAGGTCGTCGAACGTGGTCTCCACAGCAGCCTGGACGTTCAGAAGACAAATAAAGACAGGTCCAGTGAGAACAATCTAACAATATACAGGTAAAAAGATTTATACAATCCACCTCAGTGACCTCATAGTCTCATGGCTTGACCAAACATCTATAATCCAGGTGTTCTGCAGCTGGATTGTGGCTCCAAAATGCTATTAATCACCTCATCATCTCCCAAGCTTACAAGATGTCAAATATATTCCTTTTTGGCTAAATTTGGCTTCATTCAATCTAATCAACACTGTGACATAACAGCATGAATATACACCAGATGTTTGGGGGGAGAATCTAAAAAATATATAGCTCCAGCAGGGGACTTTGTTAATGTCTGCACTGCTGGCAGGTCGTTTCCATTTTTATCTCCTTCACTTTGCATCTGCTCCCTCTCTGCAAACGCCCACAGACACAACATTCATCTCCCATTTTCTTACTGCTGATTGCAGCACGTGAGCAGGAGAGTCGACCCATCTGCAAAACATTCAGTTGTACTCGTCTCTCTTTAGTTACCGGCAGCGCGGGGACGTCTGTGTCCACCAGGTCTTCCGTCTCCACCACGTGCTCCGACTCCGGGGACGACGACTCGGCGGGGATCACGACCACGGGGCTGATGTGCTCCGACAGAGCCGACGCGCGCAGGAAGTTGGGAGGGTTCTGCAAGGAGTGTGATCGTCGGATTGTTTTGTTAGCTTTGTTAGCAGGGCTTTTTGCATAATATATGGAAGGGTGTGAATAATGCAGGTAGAAGCGGCACGATAAGTCTTCCACACAGGTCGTAAGGTTAAAAAGTCACTTGAATATTGTAATTCATTTCACTGAACAAACGAGTGAAACTACGATAATGTGCAGGGCAGGAAATAAAAGACCTGTGATAAAATTTAAGACGTGAATGATGAGAAAACAATCAGCTGGTGTTTTAGGTGTGTTGAAGTCTCAGCGAGGGGCGACCTCACCTCAGGCAACTGTGGGATCTGAATCAGCCTCTTGAAATACTGCAAGTTACTGGAGCGATAGAACAAACTCTTTAGCCTGAGACGGAGAGGACGAGAGGAAAGGAAAACCAGTGAATCAGGAGTTGGACATTATAAATGAATTCATCATGGCGCTCAGTCAGTGAGCGCAGAGAGAATGTGACCGTCTGTGCTTTCTGTCTGTGTCGTACTTCTTAAACTGTTCCTGGAAGCGATCTCTGTGGCCCTGGAGAGTGTCTGCTGGAAGGCCTGCGAGGACACACACACACACACACACACACACACACACACACACACACACACACACACACGAGAAAGGCAAATCACGTCAGAGCTCAGACACCAGAAGTATTCAGGTATTCTGTATATAACGCGACATCCGAGTGCAGGATGGGAATGTCTCGAGCATGAATTTATCAGCGTCTACTTTTTGGGAGACTGAGAAAAGGCTTTTAGAGACTGAACTGGCACGCATTTTTGAGTTTATCGAGAGGAGATCTGACGGGTTTCAGGGGGCCAAGAGTCTGCACATTAATTTAACTCAGAGAGGAGCGTCTGTCATCTGTGAGCCTGCTGATGTTTCAGACAGAAACAGTCCACAACTTTCTCCAGATATGATATCATTATATAATCACATTTTGCCGTTTAAATCAACTGAAACATACTTCAGCTAATGTATGGGGGCAATTAATACTCCCTTTAACCTTTTATTGCTTGTACTTATCTGTAACTTCACAGTACTGTATTTCTAGACCTTTATTGGATTTTTAACCTACACAGTATTTTGCTTTCTTCTTTGTAGCTTTAACTTCTAGAAAGCCTCCTGTGGATAGCTGTTGCAAACCAGCCTCTTGCTTTGAACATTTAGTGCTGTGCATAAAATAAACCAAATAACCATCATCATGTCTCGCCAATTTAGTCATGATTCAATTGGCGTAGTTTGGGTTATTTAAACTCCAGTCCCTCTTTATTTCTGTCACAGTCAAGCGCAGCATCACCAACAACCCTTGTAACATTTTAATGTTAAATGCTTCAGCTCTTGTCATAAAACTACTGAACGGAGCTGCAGCAATTAGCTGATTACATTTTGATTATGTTTTAGTGGCTACTATTCTGATCATCCGATAATCGCTCCTGTATTATTCTAAGCAAACAGGGCAAATGCTCCAAAAACGGAGTGGAACAGGCTGCCTTATCCAGACACTTAAAAAACAAGTAACTATGATTCACACTTGTCATTCATTTTATTTTAGAGTTTTAACAATAAAGCTCTGTGCCCTGTGCAGTATGTGAATTATTATTGTTAATAACGGCAGCATTTCCCTTTAACTTGAAGGTAAAACATGTATATCACCAACACTGTATACGCTCAAGGTTTTCCAATCCCAACAACAATAATAAACACAAATGCCCAATGTTTGAATCGTGATCAAAACCATCGAACGCCCTTCACTGTGTGTTATTTCCACTGAGCCTGCAGTTGTGTGGTTTGACCAACAGAGGTGTGTGTGTCACTCACAGGAGTGCAGCTTGAACAGCAGCTTGACGGTGTAGTCGTACAGGTGGCTGCTGTCGAGGATGACCTGGATGAGGGGGGCCAGCCGGCACTGACCTGCCGCCGTCACCGACACCGACCGAGACATGTCTAAGGAGCTGAACACTGTGAGGGAGAGGGAGACAGACACACATACCTGATCAATACACGAAATCATAAGATCACTGTTCCCACAGAGCCATCAGGTATCATTACAAACGCTGTCTCACGTGCACACGTCAGCGAATGTTAATGCAATCAGGCTCATCCCTCGTGAATTTTTCATGAGGCCATCAAGTCGTGCGGCTGCCAAATTATCTAAAATGGGTGAAAGCAACACGCAGCCGGCTCTCGCTTTTTGAAAGAAAAAAAAAAGGGGGGGGGGGCAGGGGAAAAAAAGGTGAAGCAGAGAGGGAGCAGCAACCTGAACACTGACAGGATTGTCCAACTCCGTCTCTGCCTCCATCATTACGCCGCTGCTTTCATTTCCCTGCCACCCTGCTCACACCAAACCCCAAAGCCGGGCCCCGAGAGCCTGTGTGCACTGCAGGGGTGTGGTTTCCTGCACAGCTAGAAACACACACACCCAGAGCCACACACACACACACACACACACACGGACACCTCAGGCCTGGCCTCCACACCCCTCGATGACGTGATGCTTTTAAAATACACCAGACCAGAGGCGGAAGCAGATTTGGGTGACTCTAATGAAACATTTTGTCCTCAACACTAATGGGGTTTCTCGAGAAAGAGGAGAAGGAGGAGGAGATAACATTATCATCACACACAGAAACAAGACCGCAATTTCCTCCTCTTCATTCATGAAGGACAGCGTAAAGACTTTCCAGCATTTTTCTCCTGAGCTCCTGGTCACATCCCCTCCGTCTATTTTTAGCCCCGTCCGTACTTTAAGGGCCTGGGATGACTCACCCAGACAACAAACGGGCTCCGGCGCGGCATGTAACCGCTAACAGTGATGTGGTGGGCGAGGTGGAGCTCTCATGACGCCGCAGATATAGAATTCTGTCAGTCAGAGAGCATCTTCCCGTCTGTCTTTCACTGGGATGTGTGTTTAAGTGCGTGTGTGCTCAGATAAGCTCAGCTGGTAGGACAGCAGTGTACAGTCGGAGTGACTTACCACCCAGAAAGAGGTTGAGCTCGCACTCCAGGTAGTCAAACATCTCCACCGTCAACTGGAAGCTGCAGACAGAGAGAGAGGTGATTTTAACGAACACACATTCAGGTCTGTTTAATATTGAATCACTGGAGTATTAGCATGTTCAGACTGTCAGCCTAAATCTGTTTTTGGCACATCCAGACTGAGTCTGCACAGCAAAAAAAAACAAAAAACAAAAAACACATGAAATGTGATATTTTACAAATTGGATCCAAACCACATTTGGAGATGGTTCGAAATGTGATTCAAATCAGACTTCTACAAATGTGTCTCAGTCCAGACGCTCCTGAAGCTCTTATCAGATTTCAAAATGTCTTTTCTGTCACTTGACATCAAATCCAGAGAGATGGAAGTACATCAAAACGGCTCCGAGCAGGGCGGAGAGGGAGACAACGCGGAACGACAGTCCATCGAAATAAACTGTCTGCTCTGCGGCTGGACGGCGGGATTGTTTGCAGAGTGAGGTGATGGATCAATATTTCTCAGGATTTAGAGTTGGAAAGCCACGTTGTCGGCGTACGTAGCAACCATAGCCTACGCTGTTGCCACGGCAACCAATGACGATGCATTAGTGACGCCTGGGCACAAAAATCAGACCTACTCACTTACAAATTATAGTGGGGATGCTCCGTCTTTCAGATCTGATTTGGGTAAACAAATCTGATTTGCCTGCAGACTGAACATGGCCCCGGAGACGACTCTCACATTGATGTCATTTGTCTCTCTCTAATTTTCATCTAAACTTATTGGTCAAATGTTTCTTCATAGATTGTTGTGCTTACTAGCTCTGCCAAGGAGGTTATGCTTTCACCTGTGTTCGTTTGTTGGTCCAGAATAGACCCATTACGAGGCGAGACTGCGGAATGTGGAGGAGTCCACAGACTGCAACGTCTGGGACGGGGTATATAGGTGGAGGGGGTCTGCCAGGTACTGAGGGGCATGGGCATGGAGGGACTTGTATGGCCGAAGGCTGGAAATGTACTTCAGATCGTAGAAAGCGGACTTAGTGACAGATTTTATGTGAGCCAAAACAGTAAGGTAGAGTCTAGGATCACACCCAGAAGAAAAGTCGAACAGAAGCCAGAAGATAAACAGGGAAAATAACTCAACATTCCAGACGGAGAAGCGGCGAACAAACAACACCAGCGTCTTCTCACATGCTCTCGTTTTAGTTTTTAATACGTGTTTTTCTAACCCGTCCTGTACGTGTCTGAGCTCCTGAAAGCTGTCCAGCTCTCCCTTTGATGAAATTAAAGAGTTGGAAGTGGTGCCAATCCCACACTGATGCCTAAACCTCCTGTACTCTCTCTCTCCTCTCTCACATGATAGCTACAGACTCAACCCTCCTGCTTGGTCGAGAGTTCCAAAAAATGATGTGTGGTTTTTCTGTTTTCTGGATGATGTTCTTGCCAGTCGCCTGATCTCCCCGTTGCAGATTAGTGTCTTCCTGTTTTCTCTTGAGTCAACACCATTACCTCATTTACAAAACACTAGATCACTTCCTTTCCGCGTTCTGATCGGCTGAGTCACGGTCAAAGCTGAGGGGTGGGGGGGGGGGGGTGGAATACCCAAAACAATGCACACCTGTAACTGGAGAGTACCAACCTGGGAAATGATCTGACACTAAATGATCTTCCCCCAAATGTTGGCTTATTTCTGTGAACCGCTGATATTTCTAACTCTTCAGGCTTCATATGGCTTTACATAACTTCTAATGAGCGGCTTGCTAGAGGATATTAGCTTGTTTTAAAGTGGGGACGAGACAAAAAAAGGGTCAGGAACCACTGGTAGAGTAGTTAAGTAGCTCCAAATGAAAAGTGCTTGAAGGGAGACTTCAAAACAATAAATTAACTTGTTTTTTACTTCACCTTTGTCTAGGATTTGTTATCTCATGGCACTGGAAAGGATAAAGAATGAAATGTAATTATGACGATTATGATGAAATGGATTACAATCAAAAACTACATTCCACATTTGAATGTTCAAACTCATTGTTTCAGTCACTGACGAACTCCTCTTGATTGTGATCACGATGAATGAGCTCTTGCGGCTTATTCATGCGCATGAATCATGATTAAAGCGTCTAATGTAGTAATTTAATTTCACACTTTGGCCAGCACAGTTGGAGAAATGACACTGGGACTAATTAATATCTGGATCCTGGGGACTGGCCAGCACAGCGGTGTTGCTCAACAATATCCCACATTAACAAGGATGGCAAGAGGCGAGGCAGCGGCACGACGCACTCACAAGTTGTTAACGTCGTTCTCTCCCGCCTCGTCAAGCTGCCTGTTCGACATCTGCAGGTTGCCGGGAAAACGAGGGTTCTGGAGGAGGAGAAGAAGAAAAAGAAGAAGTAGAAGACAGCATGAGGACGTCTTTAAACTGAGATCCTGACGTCCGTCTGAGACGAACACAAAGGCTGGAATCTGATGGCACAACCATTAACATCCTGATAAAACCGGACAATTACAGGTACAGCTCTATACTTTAAGTTTCACAACTTTTACTGAGGGGATCTCTATATTATCATAAGTGTGCAAGCTGTTATGGTGAGAATCTTACGCACACATTCAGCAGATACATAGCGTAATTCATCTGGAGACTTGTCTCTGGCCATCCGTTATTCATGCTCTTTTAGCTCTGTATTTGGTCTCCTCCAACTCCTCCAAAGGAAAACATCTGGCTCTTTAGCTGCTAAAAGCTCCACTATGTTCACCGGCTAGTCCCTTACCCCGTCTGTTTGCTGTTTGACACTCCTGTATCAAACTTTTTTTTAAACGCTGGTACTAAAATCATTCAATCAGACTTCATATGTATAGAATCAAAACAATGAGGATTCGGGGCATAAAACTAAAACAGTGATCTGAAAGATGCTAGAATGCCCCTGAGACCTGACGCCTTTCACAGAAACACAGTGATGCAATCCGACTGTTAGCTGTTTGAAGCTGAACAGGCAGTGTACAGTTGGTTTTTAGAGCACTTATTTTCTGGCTAAAACAGCTGATGAAAGCACATGAAAGCGACTCTGATGAGAACGGTAAGAGTCGACCCAAAAACAATAAAGCTTTGCATAGGTGAGGGGAAGATAGGGTGCTGCAGCTTCATCCTTTCACACACACGTTATCGTGTGATCCACTGCCAGCACTAAACACACTGAGTAGAGCAGCCGTATGTATAGCATGTGGACCCTCTTCACTGCTGGGGGCCAGTAATCTTATGTGATAGAGCCCACTGAATCTTTCAGGTAAAAGGATGTAGACATGTTTGGACTCTGCTCCTCCACATTCTTAGATGTTTTTGTCTCACTAGTTGAAGGCAATCGGAACAAAACTGCGACTCAAATTTACATAATTTACATGAAACTAAAGCAATAAAATCTTCTGAATCTGTTCTTGTTTCTGCTGCCAAGAAGTTTGAAAAAAGGGTATGAAGTTTAATTCCCTCTCACCCAACATCCCTCATTCTGATCACATAACTCTATAATAAAGTAAGGAACCATATTTATTCTAAAACATGCATGTACACAGCAGAGAGTGATTTTTTTTTAAGTAAGCAAAAATCATCCGGGCAGAGATTGCTTTACCTCAGCAGCTCTTTTTAGGTTAAAAGTTAATATCAGTCTGTTTGCTTGAGTTGACTGTTGATTAATTGACCTTTATCTTCGAACGTGTGAGGGGAGAGAATTTGCTTTTCCTCTTCTGTGAGCTCAGCAGTTCTTTTAATTAGTGTGCACGGCCTTCACATCGACTTTCATGTTGACGTATAAGCAACAAATCGAGCAAATACGGGGTGACAGAGAGGTCAGGTAAAAACTTGATTAATGGTTTCATCTGCCAAAGTGTCACATTACTCCTTTTGATTCTCGAGTTCCATCCTGGCACACTGCCCTCTCCCGTGGGTGAGAAATTAACCTTCAGCAGAGCAGCGACTAACCACATCTTCCTGTGATAGCATCAACATCGCTTTCACTGTCCCTGTGCCGCTCTGCTGTCTCATAAAACAGGCTGCATTACAGATTCTTCAGAGGCCATTAGTGTAAAAGCCAGAATTTTCTATGAAGTCAGACCCCCGCAGAGACACACTCGCACCAAAAGCAGAGCCCGAGACAAAGATAATGAGTGACGAGGGAGACTGGTGCTGGGTTTTTATAGGCCAGGCCGACTCACTTTGATGTGAAACTCCATTTTGGTGATGAGCAGTTTGAGGTAGATGCTGCACAGCTTCCCATAGCCTTCACTCAGGTGACCCTGACGGGGGAAAGGGAGACACGGGGAGGGAAAAAAAGAGACATGATCAAAGGTAGAAACTAATCTTTCTCCCCTCCTGGAAGGGTTTTTATGGCTCAAGAACAGTGAGGAAGCAAATCATGAAAAGAGCGAGCACAAGGTCTTTACAGCAAAACACCATAAACTGGCTGGTTTACGCAGCAGGTTCAGCTCAGTTCACTCTGCTCCTAAAGTGTGGACAAAGTTGAATAGAGTGGCTATTCTGCCAATTGCTTCTCACTTCCTTTTCCACCGAGCTAGAGTGTGCGGGTGGCGATGACACAACAGGAAAAGGGAGGCCACAACCCCTGTCACACGGGCCAAACTTCCTGTATCCTCCTGCACCGTGACATCAGCAAAAAACTGACTAATGAAGTCAGACAAAGAGTAAATCCAGGGAATACAGAGCGGAGCCGCCTCTCCACCCGAGGATATGTTTCCTAACACACATAACTGAAGAGTGACTGCACTTACACAATAAACCTCATGAATTTCATCAAGGGAGGGGCGGGCAGGGGGGTTTGTGTCGATGCTGTGAAGACACTCGTGCTCACTTCCATCAATGCAAGAACGAGCTCTGACAATCACACTTGGCTCGCTTTTCATGTGTTTGTCCATCACAGGCCGCAGCGTCTGTCACTCAGGCAGCAGCAGAGAGACGGCCGGCAAGAAAACAAACATGCGATTGGATGACGACAACGAGGAGACCGTTGGTGGCTGTGCGCTAATTCTAATAAACAAAGCACACGCCTCTGTAATTACAATTCTTATTATCTGTCAAAGGGTAAATAAACAAAGACTTCTGCTGCGTGGCCAAAATCCCCTCATAATGTCAAAAATGGAGGTGGATCATTTTCACAGGTCTGGAAATGTCATGGAAAGTACGTGGTAATTACCAAGTCACCTACTGAAAACCACCCCAATATTACTTAATAATAACATTGTGCTATTTCAGTTAATAAAGGGTTGGTCATTTCTGTCACACATTTCCTGGAATGTTCCAACTAGCTTTTAGCTTAACTTTTGCATGTCTGATGACAATGTTCCATTTAGGGAAATTGTTCCAAAGTTTTACGGATCTGCTGAAATGAAAAAAACCAAAAAACAAAACTATTTTAATCAACTGACGTGCAGAAATTTAGCAGAAACTAGTAAGAAGTTTCCAGGAAATGTACTAAAGAAATGATCAGCTATTCATTAACTGCTAATTTCAAAAGAGCTGACAATTATTTTTCAATAAATTCTAAAAGTCCAATATGTAAGAGTTGGCCACCTCTTGAATTCATACGCCAAACAAAAAGGAGCAGCTCACAGACGGCGGCGCAGCGTCTTTCCTCAGCACCCGGCACGGCATTAAATGAGTTTTAATTTTAGGACTTATCCCAGCCAGATGAGCTGGAATGTGACCTGATGGCAGGCATTAAGAATAACTGTGACAATGGAAATAGCCTGATGGTCTCGTTATGTGGGTCATTCAGA
This sequence comes from Acanthopagrus latus, assembly GCF_904848185.1. NCBI lineage: Eukaryota > Metazoa > Chordata > Actinopteri > Spariformes > Sparidae > Acanthopagrus > Acanthopagrus latus. Next base: position 18,689,462 of record NC_051040.1, read on the forward strand.
GATATCAGGATTAAATTGAGATCGTTTCATAACCAGTTCAAAACTTCTTAACGGCACGTTTTCAGAGTAATCTATCAGGTTGGGAAAATCCTTCTCTGCTTCCTCTGTTGTTCAAGTTGCTCGGGCCATGATTAATCTTTGAATGTTCAAAATGCAGAGCCACCAGCAGAGCGCCGTTGCATAAGATCATACTCTTGTGACCGCATGCTGCGATACAACCACATTAATAGAACAATCTCTGTGTCCTCACCCACATCCTGCTCATATCAGTTAGATCAGCCTTGTTCCTCATGGAGTCCTTTATCACCTGCAGGGACGGCGGCAGAGACAGAGAGGAGGAGGGGGAGGAGGAGTTAGAGGTCACGTGTGTTTTCATGATATTTCTGTGTCACAGGACGCCGTGTCTTTCTTACGTACGTTCGGATGGCCGTCTCGCAGCAGCTTGTGGAAGACGTGGCAGAACTTCCAGCAGAGCACCGCGTTGCTGGAGAGAGGAAGCCGGTTGACCGCCGCCCAGAAAGTGTGGGCGCCCTTCTCATGATGGGTCCCCAAGATGCAGGGTGACAGGGACAGTCAAGGATCGCTCGGTTTAAATGCAGGACAACAGTCTGGCTCGTGACCAGTGATACATTGCATCATCTCTTTGCAGCGATGTGTCTCATCTATACTTAAGAATCATCCTTTACTTGTTTATCAGAATCTTTACCAGTATAAATACAGGAAACCCACATTTCAAGGATCACTCTAAACCAATTTTTTCCCCACATGTTCAAGAGGTTGTTGTCTTGCTTGGTGCAAGAAGACACTGATAGACAACAGTTTTCTAACAACACTGATGGCTCAGGCTGAGCTTTTGGTATTCAAAATAAAAGATCAGAACAATTTATCGGGCGCCTCACTCTCCTGTATTTTTCTTATCCTCTTCCAGCAGTCAGCAGCAAGTGTCACGGATCATTTGCTTCAGGAGAACCTTCATTTTCAGTCTGGCTCAATTAAAGTCCCAATTTTACATTTGATTTGGCTGAGAATGGATGAATTTATCTGAATTTTTTAAAGGCGGCAGTCAAACTTTAGTGTTTTTTTTTGTTTTGATTTAATTTTTTTTTTACTGTGAACTCAAACAGAACCTCTGAAAGTTTACTTATATAAGTACTTGGAAGTTTTAGACTTCCAAATGATTTTTTTGACAACATCTGACGATACATTACATACATACAGCCATTACAATATTCTGTGAGGCATTTTCAGTGAAGAACAGGTTAATCCCATGTCTTATTAACTGACCCCGTCAAGTAAATAGAAAGGTTAATAATTCATAACAGAGGACATTGAAGCAACTAAACGTACTGCCTGTCGGCCCAGAGGAAGAAACTACATGGATGTCCTTGACGAATCAGTGCTGCAGAACGTGATCGTGTAATCACATTTACTACGGAGCCCCTGAATGCCAAAACAAACAAACAAAAAAACCCCGAAAAGCTGAGAGGCTCTTCTTCACAGGAGTTTTTAAAGCAGATGGGTAGGATTAGTGTTTCCAAAATCATTAAACATTTTAGAACAATAGCTATTTTTAGCCGCCAGATGCGGTCGAGGTCTTTGAAGGTTAAGCAGCATGTTTATTTTTCTAATATCCAAAAGGATCAGATCGGCCCCCAGATCTCTTCCCCGAAACACTAAAAACTACCAAGCCCTGGAAGTTTCACTGCTGTGTTGTACTTTTTTGTGCGTTAGACGACAGACTCTACAGAACAACAGGACTCCTCTCTGTCTATGTCTCGTTGTGTTCGGTTTCACACACGACTGAATTAGCTCTGCAGCAGGGCCACATGTAGACGATGTGGCTACACACAAGTTTGTTGTTTCCATCCTGCACTAACATAACCCTCCTACAGCCACGGAGGAATGGCCACACACACATACATGGAAATCAGGATAAACACACTTCTTCCTCTCTCTCACACACACACACGGACAATGAGGATATTCCTGGCATGCTTCTCTTTGACAGCGACCTCCTGTGTGTTGATGGCCTTATTGATGCTGACAGCCTGTGAAGAGAAGGGAAGGAAGGGCAGAGGAGAGAGAGAGAGACGGAGAGAAGGAGAACACAAATCAGCCCACAGACTTTTATTCACAGAAAAGTAATAAAATAAAAACCTTCAAGTCGTGTCAAGTACTTGGCACCCGTCCACCTTTCAGAAAGTTGCCTTTCCCTTTCCTAACCACCTGGGGAACGGGAGGCAGCGCAGATTTTTAGTGCAGCGTGATTGACCCATTTTCTGCAGAGTTGGTATTCAAGGCAGCAGCTGAGAGGCCTGAGCGCCTGTCTGCTTTTCAGGAGCGCTACAGAGGCGAACACCTGTCTCATCAGGAGACACATATGCATGCAAAGTGTCCGTTGTTTCTCCCCTCATGCTCTCTAAAAGGAAACCACTTCCATCCGGCTGATTTGTGGGATTTGAGAATCATAAAACGTGAAGAAAAGAAGAGAAACAATCATGTATAGAGTCTTTAAGACACGTTTAGCATTGGGACTGTAAGCAGGCAGATTAAACAAGATGGCACCAACTATGACTGACGTGTGGACGATCAGGGGAGAAGCTGTCTGTGCTGTAAAATCTACAGAGGAATGTTGGCCGAGCCGAATCTGAACCCCCTCCAACTTCAGCTCAAATTAAACTATCATCTAACTCGTCTCACAGAAACTCTGGAAGACGTGTCACCACTTTTCAGTTTTATATGTGCTTCCTGACAACAAACGGTTTAAAGATTCATATCAACCTGCTCAGTCTGACTGCAGTCAGGACTACTGCAAAGCTGCTCCGGTAGAAGTGTTGGATATTAACACCGGAAGGAAGTCTGACAAAGTAAAAAACAGCAATGAATATAAGTGTTTCTTACTTGAAATAAGTACAAATGAAAACAATCTGTCAATGTAATGTATTTTTTGATTGGATACTAGACAGACCAATTCAGCTGAGGATGATGTGAATGCAATTACTTTACAGTCCTGGTCATGATATAACGTTTGTTATCCTCTGGGGATCATGAATATCTTCAAATTCAATAGTAATCCATCCAATAATCGTCAAGACATTTTACCAAAAAACACAACTGACGATCTCATGCGAGCACCGGAGTAAAAGTCAGTGGGATTCATTCTCTGGGGAGCATGAATGTTTGTACAAAACATTACAGCAGTCCAGCCAATAGCTGCTGAGGTATCTCAGACTGGGTACATAGCTAAACACCCAGTATTTGTCCTTGTGAAATACTTCTTCTTTATGTCCCATCAAGGTTATGTTAGGCAGCAGCAGGAAAGCTGCATGATGAAATAAATGTGAAAACAAGCCGACAAAATGTTCCTGCTTTATGTTCCAGGCCCATGTTGTTTGAGAGCTTAAGCCATTTCAGATGGTTTTCAAAACAAGGTGTTCTGGAGCAGCATCTGGCGGCACGTATCATGTTGCACGCGAGCGGAATATTCAACCAAGAGAGAGCTGTACATCTGCACCCGCTCAACCCAAAACCCCGGGTCTGAAAGTTCACAGAATAGAGCCAAACGTGCATTCTGTCACTTTGCATGGTATCGTGAACCGAGAGCACGGTGGCCGAGGTCAACAGAGGACGGGTGAGGCCCGTTTCATAATCTCACTTCCCACAGATGTCCTGAGTGTGCTCCTCCTCTTCCAGTATGTGAGCTGACAGGACTGGAAGTTCAACACGGGAAATCATTGGAGGGGGAGTGGGATGGGTAGGAAGGAAGGAAGGAAGGAAGGAAGCAGGAGTGAAGGAGAGGAGAGGAGAGGAGGGGAAACTTGGGAGCACCAGTCACTATCACTGTCACTAAACCCAACACGCTGCTGAAACGATTACTACACATCTGTGACCTTCTGCTCCCAGGTGTCGCAGCCTGTTTTGAATCTAATCAGAGGATGTTTTATTCAGAATCATAATCCCTTCAAAACACACAGCTTGTTGGCATTAGAGAAAAACAATCTGGTTCAAATTCAGCTCCCGTCCAAACAACAGCAGACAATAGGCTGCGTCATCCACACACAACAACCGTGTCATCGGCAGCTCTGGCAGGCTGGCAAACACGAGTTTTGTGTTCACAAAAATCTAATTTACGAGCGAGATCCAGATCAAGTCACAGGAGTGCAGCTCGCTGAGGTGAAGTGTGGACAGGAGAAGGAGGAAGAGCAGGAATGTGGAGCTGGCCGCTGTTTCAACATCCCTGGGCTTTAAATTCCAACCCCGTCTGCGCTCGGCTCGTAATCCTGCCGCTGAGGAGGAGACACCGCAGCGCGTCGTATGGAAGGCTTCCGCTCCTGTCATGAAACACGCTCAGCCGCGATTAAACACGAGCACTGGTGCTACAAGATCAACACCTGTCCTGTTGCATCAGCAGCCACAACCTGAGCCAAGACCCTGGCTGTGTGTGTGTGTGTGTGTGTGTGTGTGTGTGTGCGTACTGTAAAGGTCAAACACAGCAGGGCTAACTCTGCCCTGTCCGGGCCGTGCAGAAGAAAATAAGACCCCAGTCAAATCTGTGTAAGGGTTGACTTACAGAGTGTTACTTTCTTATCTTCGTAGCTGGTGAAAACACGGGAAACAACAACTTCATATCATCATCAGTGACACCACACATGTTCTGTATGACAGCTTTAACTGCAGGAGCATTATCAGAGACACTGTACGGACGGTCGATGTTCCTTTGCGGTGCTGACCGCTGCCATTAACTACACTGTTTTTCAACACTTCAGCATTTATTTTATGGGTGTGAATGGATTCGTTTGTGTTTGCAAACCTGTTGGCCTCATGTTGCCCCTTGAGGATACAATAAAGTACGTTGAAATAAATTTAACCTAATTAAAGGGAAATTTTGCCACGTTTTGCATGGCTTTGCAACACTGTTGATAGTAAAATCACCTTTTTTCAGCCAATAAAGCGTACTGAACATCTACTATTGAACATAACAAAGATGTCTTTTTAAGGTCTGTTTGTCTGCTTTCAACTTAATTATGTGTTATTGGGCATTGAGATGTTGTGGAATTAAAGAATAACTTCATCATACAGACTGAGCCACCACAGTTAACATTTAACACTGTGTTGGTTCATTTGGTTATGCCAAGTCTGTTTACGGTCAGCACTTGTTGCCATAAATTCCAAGAACTGCATATTTTACAGCTGGTTCTTGTTTAGTTTTATTCTCACTGTCATAAAGTTAAGATCTATTACAATAATGTCCCTGTAGGGAAATTAGTTTTTAAGTCCGTCCTGCAACATCAAATCATACAGACATGCTTGTGTGCTGAAAGAAAAGACATCAACATCCCAACAACGCATAGCTTCTATATCTCGGTTTGCACACACACATCCATGCACTTCGAACAATTGCACAACCCCCATGTCAACATCTCTTCCAAGGACAGAAAAGAAAGATGCCAGGAGAAAAAAAGGATGACATAAACTGTCTAAAACTGCAGCACAGGACAGGAGCCCCTGTCGCAGCAGTGACGCGCCACCGGAACCGGTATAAATACCGGCTGATGGCGTAGAGACCGACATTAAGCACGGTGCATTTGATCAGCTTTGTCGACATCGGTCCAAAAACTACTCAATTCCAGAATTCTCAAGATGTGTGAATACAAAATGCTAGCTTCACTTCCACCATTAGCACATGAAGCTAGCAATGTAGCAATGTATTCTTTAACAAAATAAACACTTAACACTAAAAACCCCTGAACACAACTCTTTATCAGATTATCTTAAACACAACATTTTGTTAAGGCATCTGCCTTGCATTAGCAAAAAGGGAAGTGGCTTTTGTGTCATTTCCTGTCACTGCCCTGGTACATAATCTGTGAAAACAACAAATGACATTATCTTGTGTGACAATCGGTTCAAGGGCCACGCAGTAACGATGTCAAGAGACTTCAGCGACACTGTTTCTATTTTTACCGACGTTAATGTGAGGTTACATAGATTATATTAAGGGAAATTTCATCAGTTTGATTTCTCCCCCCCCCCCCAACATTGTGTCCTTTCAACTCATTTTGCATCCTTTTCTCTCTTCGTCACTCACACACCAAAATCAAAGGATTGATTAAAAACTCCCAGTGCAACTGGTTCCCACATGAGGATGACCCAATTAGCCCACAGTGAGACTTTGTACTTTGTGTTTGGGTTTGAATGAGAGGGCCAGCTGCCGGGGACTCCTGGCATTGGCTGCTGGCATCGATGCATCAATGGCCTATTAGCACCTCGCAGTGCGGCCACGGAGACCAGCTGACACGGAGTGGCGATGAGACATTAAATAAGAGGTGAGAAGCAAGTGAATTATGACGATGAAGAGCAAAGATCAACTGCGAGGGAGTTCGATCGGTCAATGTGGGCAGGAACCCACGTCACTGCGTCCTCGGGGGGGGTCGAACTCAGCTACTTCCTTCCAGTTCTCCCACTGCGCACAACAGTAATAACAAGGATTCAATCAATTACGCCGAACACGAACCTCCTTTTTGCATCTTGGTATCTACTTCCCCCTCCACAGCTCCACTCTCAAACAAAGTGTTATTGACACAGTGTTGGAAGCATGTTAAGTTAAGCCTGGCAAGCTCCAATCAGCTCCTTCTGTAGAAAGCAGGGCATTGATATGCTGATCGTAGCCTGGCTGTGTCCACGGAGGGGTCAGCGCACTGAGCCCACAGAGGGGAAGCATCTTCTGCCTGCTAAATGCGACAGCCCTCACCCGTCCACTCACTTCCCCACCCCTCTGCCTCGCTGCTGAGCGACTCGCGAGAGCACGTGACTGATGCATGCCTCGGCATTTGGACTTCCACGTTAGTCCCAGAGATATGTCATCGCTCCTACGGCGGTGGAGAAAAAGCAGCGCTCTCGGTTATTTTGGTCCCCGCCGTGGCACACGTTATGTCAGCATTAAAGATGAGACGAGCCCTCAGCCATCAGTATTCGATCATGAGAAAATAGCCGTGGAAAACCCAAATGGGAAGCAGAAGAGTAAATATGGAAACATTTGTTCTCACAAGATTTGAATTCTCATGGTCGACAGGGAGGCGGAGGAGGTGTCCTTGTGTGACCCCGATGATTTAGTATGGGAGTGGAGATATTAATCTCAGCTACAGTGCTATGATTATGTGACCTCAGTCATTTAGGTGGAGGAGGAGGAGGACACAGAGCCGGGACGATAGACTAGCGTTTTTTTGGAGGTTCACATATTTATCAAATCATTGTTTCCTACTGCACAGTCAGGCCCAATGCAAGTATTCAATCATAAAGTCAAGTGAAATGTATGATGGATTTGACTTTATCAGCGTCTCCTCCCCTCGATTTATCTCCAGTTTTTGTGATCTGCTGTACCTGTGGGGCTTTAGCCAACCAAAAAGATCATCAATCAATAAGATGACTGACAAAAATTTTAAAGGCAACTATCTTGATTAATCATTTAGTCATTACCAGACATTCACTGGTTGTCTACGGTCATTTTTTCTGAGGATCTCGCCATGGGCACTGCAAAAAAAAATGTGACAGACACCATTTTCCCAGCAAATGTATTTCAGATTTTCACTCCTGTCCTGTGAGCTACAGCTAGACAACAATAAACCTGCTACTGAGATTCAGACTCCTTGCAGAAAAAGGCAAGATGCAGGAACATCCTCCAAAGTCTCTGTGAGGGTTTAGAATCCATGATATAATCCAGCCCACGGAGGAAATGGTCTCTAAAACTTGACTTCTGACACAGACTAAATGATTTTTAATCTTTTGAGAGGATAATGCTCGGATTAACGGATAATGGAAATAAACGGTATCAGATGTAGGCCAGCAAGAAACTAAATTATTCAACAAAAATCGATGATGAAACGACATTACATGCATCATGTACAACACTCAAACACAGCAGAACTTGCCATCTATATTATAAGTGTACCCACTGGTCCATTTGCATCATTCTAAGCCTGGAGATTTCTTTCTGTAAAGCACTTTCCTCATGAAAACCTAATGACTGCGAGCTCAGTTCTATAGGTAAATACTTACATTGGACAGTAGTGCGCAGAGTCTTTCATTCTTGATATTTGATGTTTTCTTCCATCTTGAAGCTCAGTGGCAAAATGCTGAGTGCACTGACCTTATCAAGCACATCTTCCCGATCAAAATGACTTGTTGCCTTTGAAATCTCACAAAACCCAACTGGACATGCGAAGCATACTTCAAAGTCGTATCTGACGCCATCTGTCAATAAATAATTCCCCATCCAACTTTTCCCTTGCCAAGAGAGCACATGAGCACATTTTTCTGGAGATGTTGGTGTAAATGATTGGTGAGGGAGGGTGCAAACGCTGCTGCACAGCAAACAGCGAGTGGACGCACCGAGGAATGAAAACAGGAAACATGCACGGCTGTCTGTGAATGCAGCGGCTCCGTAACGCCGAGGTGCAGCGGTGGAGGCATGGTCATTGTGGCTGACGCACTGGGGGTGGAGGTAGCGGTGGTGGTGTTGGGGAGGGAGGCGGGGGGTTTACAGGCACTCAGTCAGGCTTCCTGCCTTGGCACACCCTGCACTGCCCATTTCCTGCCTGCTGAAAAATGCCCAGCTCCATTCCCCCTCGGCTAAAAACCTTTGCTCGGTCAACCCAGACAGAGCCTGGGACGGTCAGCCAGGCCGAACGACTCATTCCTTTGGCCCTCTCATATTTCCTGCCTTCCAGGACTCTTCCAGGTGACTTGAAAGGAAAGCTCCAGCCCATAACAACACGGACTGTTCTGATCAGGGAACACATTTCGGACTTTCCAAAGTTATTTGGCAGCTCTAGCAACAAGATGACACAGCTTAAAACATATACCACAGATTATCCACTCAAAAGCAGCATGTACGTTAAACTGTGCCAGGAAGTTGATCTTTAGACTGTTATGGATGTTTTAAACAAAGTTTCCATTAAAACTGTGTTGTCTTCTCCAAATAAGTTACTATAATAATAATAATAATAATAATAATAATAATAATAATAATAATAATAAATAATAGGGGTCACACAGGGGTCACTGATGTCATGTCAATCCCTAATTTACAGACAGTTCCTTTCTTATTTGCAGATATAAATCAATATTAACCTTCATTTAGAGTCTCTTTTATCTCCGTTTTTTGTATCCACCAACTCCTATCTGTATCTTTAGCTGCTAAATGCTCACTGTGTTAACCGGCTAGTCTTTAACTGTGTCTGTCTGCTGTTTGGTTCCGAGCAGGTGGTATATGACGGGAGTTCATCAGAGCCCTTTCACTGCTTTGAAGCAATGCTGGTAAGGTGAGGATGTGAGGAGTCACCAAAACAGTGAGCTGATGGAGGCTAAAATGCTCCACAGCGCTCAGGATGAAACGCAGGGCTCAGTGATAACACTTCCGCTTCACTTACATGGAATTTGATCCAATTGTTGATATGAAAATAAAGATTATTTCAGCTTTATAAACAAACACTGATGCTAACTGCTGCTAACACACTGCTAGCTGCCGTCAGCTGGTTAGTTCAGTTTACCATGCAGCTAGCAGGCGTATCAGCTGAAGACTGGGAGCTCGGACCACCAGGGGACTGTTGTTGTAGTTGTTGTTTACTATCAGATATCACCTCTGGAGGTACAAAATGACTCAGGGCTAGCTGGTTAGCACACTAACCTCAATAAATATCCATGTAGCACAGTACATAAACGTCTCTGACGTAACATCAACACTGTCAGCCTCTTTCTTTATATTCTGTTTATCATTTTAATGTTGTCTCATTTGGTTCCAAGTTGTTTACTCCAATGAGACACACAAACATATAAGTAGCATCGGTTGAGAAATACACAAACTGCTTATTTTTGTGTCAACGTATCTGCTGCTTACATGACACAAAAATAACCCATCTGGCATTTAGTATCATGGTATCTTGTGTACTTTTATGGTAAGAGGCTAAAGAAGGTTTGACCAACTTGAAACATGCGTCAGTTTCCTTGAAAATAATACAACTCCCCTCACGGTTCAACAAACACGGCCAAAAATAAACACTTGAAACTGAAAGTGAGCCTCACCACAGTCTGTCTCACATGCACACACACATCCTCCCTTGACCATGAAATGGCAATTTATTTATTTTTTACAAACACATAAAAAAAAAAAAAATAAAAAAAAATAAAATCAGATAATAACTGGAAAATGCGTTTTGGTCCCAAACATTTTTCCAAAAGTAACCCCACCCGACTCTAAAGGTCACTCCTCTGAACAGAGCCCTCTGTGTTGCTTGTTTAAGGGCCGTTTTTACTTGTTGCAACTGACATGAACATCCGCTCCCATACAGAAGTCACTCCACACCTCTTGAAAAAGGAGCCCGGCTGGCACTGACGAGAGGAAGGTGGTGGAAAAGATGGACTTTTTTAGAGCGGCTATTTTTCCTGTGCACACAGGGACAGACACAGCTGTGCGAGTTAGGAGCTGGCAGAAGGCATGTTGCACGGGCCTCACCGGACGGAACGGAGGCAGCCGGCGTATTGATCTGCACCGCCGTCAACACAGTGAGCATCATCGGCATTGCAATTAATAATGCTGCTCGTAAGCGAAGGTGAGGTGGCCCGCAGGTTTCACTGGCTGTACAGTAAGGCTTGTTTTCCACAGAAGACATCGAGCGTCTTCTATCCCATTAACAACATCATAGCTGATGCAGATAAGCCCAGTGGGATGCCGCCGTCTCTTAAGAGCCCATTAAAGAGCATGAAAACATAGAGCTCGAGGATATTTGGAGCGTGTGACCTCAGAGCACCAGGCTTCTGTTCCTGAGGGCAGAGGTGCAGGGCAGCAGCTGGTCAAAGACTCACACACACATATGCCGGAGGCAGGGCTCCAGCGTAATTAAACTCTCAGGCCGACACCCCCGTGGCAGGTTTATGAGCCTCTCCTAATAGGACGGCTTTCTGCAGCCTCGTGTGAAGGAGCCTCGGCTCTAAAGCTCGACTTCCTCCAGGACCGGTGATGTCACAGCGACGCGTTATAAAAGGAACATCTGTGCAGCTCAGCGACGCTCGCTCGGCCCACTTGCTCATTACTCCCCGACGATGAACACGGGTGAACATCACAGAGTTTGTCTGTCTGTCTGTGTGTGTGTGTGTGTGGGTGTGTTTTCCTGATGGACTTGATGATGGCATATGTAGCGATCTGACACCAATTAAACCGTGCCGCAACAGTAAAACTCTGTTGTCGTCGGTTTTCTTCTGCACGCCACAGACTGTTTGACTGGCAACTGCCAGCTCAGGAAAGCTTCTGCTGTGCATCATTAGAAACTTTACTGAAGTTATGTGGAGGCAAAAGTAAAGTTTGTCGTTCGGAGATGAGACAGTTCACTCCTCCATAAATACATGTCATTTGAAATAGAGGCAGTTTATGGCGCCTGAGAAATAACTTCCCTGTTTCACTGAGCCATTTTGACAAAAAAGACTCAACTACAAGTGCACAGTATCTTCAAAATATAATAACTTCTTCTGATATCATCCTGTTTTTGATTACAAATTAATGTCACCCATAATAATGCATTTCTGTTTCTAACATGTATTTAAATGATCTATTACCCTGCTTATTATTTTCTCCATGGATTGTTTGGTTTACAAAACAGCAGAACACACTGTTTTCCCAAAGTCCGAGGCGATGTCTTCAGATTGCTCATTTCATACGTCCAACAGCCCAACATTTAAAAGGCTAAAGATGCAAAACAATGAATTGCCGAGTAAAAATAGCGGTGTAACGGCAGCGAATGAAGTAACACTTCCTCTTTGCGTGTTGTAATCCAAACTTCTCTGTTCTTTGTTTTGGCAGCCGGGCCGGACATGTGTGCCTGTTGGTGAATGTGAGCTACGAGCTGCTCAGGACCTCCAACTTTTTTTCCTCTCCTTGATGCAAGAGTGACTTGATGGGCACGTAACGTTACAAGTCTCTTTTCATTAGCGTCTGCTTAGAGGAACCACGAAAGCAAACTAGCTGTTGGCTATGTTATCAATCTGCAAGTCGCTGAATGTTGCACATAGCACCTTTCAATGATGTTCACTTTATCATCATCGGAGACCCGGGGGTGTTTATGTTCATACTGATGGAGCCCTCTGTCCTTACGCTGCGTTCATTTCCTCCATATTTGTGCATGGATGGTTTGAGTGAAACAAACACAGGACTTTAGCCTTTCACTGTTCATGTCCAGTGTGCAACATAAAGTACGTTTGTAAGTCAAGTGAAAGTAATGAAGTGATTTTAAACCAAACCACAATGTTTTCCTGGACCTAACCAAGTAGTTCCAAGTGCCTAAATCTGACCAAACTGCGAGGCTACAATGAAGGTCTGGTTCGCCTGACGCTGGTGTCACTGTAGCAGTCAGTTAATACTCAACCATCTTGATGTTAATACTCTTCAGCATCAGTATAAAAATGAAAGATGGCGTCTCTGTGACATTGTGGTCTACAGGTCCATCACAGGCAATCGCCACGTCCTAAAACTCTGTTTTGGCTGGCGACCTCTGTTAACTGCATGTCATCTCCCCTCTTTCCCGACGTTTCAGAGACAACTGACAACTGGAAACACTGTTGAGTTTTGTAAGGAATCAGGTCCAGTATGTGCAACAGGTACAACGCACCTGGGTCCTCTACTTGGTAAACTACCCAAACGAGGCTACTGCAGGGAGATGAAAATCATCAGCATCCGCTTCGATGTCACCGAACAGGACGGCTTGTCTGATATTTTGAGAACATTTCTACTTCACGCGAGTAGAAACACATAAATCAAATTCCTCAAATCTCTAGAATCCGGCGACAAACTATTCGCCTCGACCATGCATCACCAGCGTCTGTGCAGTGTGGGAATGTGGAATTGTTTTCATACCAGCGTGTCTCGCTTTGTGCCAAACAGCTGAAACACAGAGGCAGAGGGGGAACCGAGGAGAACAGCCCTCGAGGAAGTTCTGTCACATCCACGACGCCGACCAGTTTCCCCGTTACATGAAGTCTCACATAACCAGTTAGGTGAATGGAGAGCTGCCGGAGGAGAATTTCCATCACTACACCTACACCGTGTCTGCGCTGCGTGCCCCGGCTGACTTCGTGTGGGCAGCTGAGATTTATTTCAGCAATCGCTCTGAGAGCTAGTTTCCTGTTTGGATCGGGTGCCTCTTCGTGCATTTGCTACTATCAACCGCGCGCCTCTTCTTTCACCGTTCCTCAAAGTCGCTCCCCTTCAACACAAACTCCGAGGATCACCGGGCAAAGAAGACTCTGGGTGTCTTTTCATCGCCCACCCTCCCCCACGCCTACACAAGGGCTTTTAAGAAAAAGTACAGCCATCCGTCCATGTTGGCAGCGAGCGGCCGGTTTTGTTGCTCGGGCTTACGTGCACCTGCCGCCAGGAGCCTCGGACGCATCGTTCACACCGCACAGAAACCAAACCCCCCCCAAAAAAAAAAACCAAACGGACGCTGCGTAATAAAATCCACACGCTCGCTTCGCTTTAAATTCACACCTAGTGTCGCTTTAACACACAAAGACACACTGTTCCTCCCTGTCTTTAAAAAAAAAAAGGGGGGGGTTCGTCTCCGGCGTCAGACATCAACACAAGCTGCAATTGACATTCAGGACACATTTTGGGCTGCGCTTTTGCAGAACTTGCTCCACCGACCTGCAGCTGGAGACAGACAGAGAGAAAGGGAGACGGACGCACATCTCTCATATCATCATGTCTTGTGTCCCCAAAATTTATGCTGTTAAAGCTGAAAAAAAAACCCAAAACTCTCATGTGTCCTCATTACACAGAGAAACCTGTGATCTGAGTTGATTATCATGTGGATTTAGACTGTTGAGAGCCTGCACTCAAGTCTGCTCAGACCCTCACAGCCTTCTCTTCATCTTCATCTTCATCTTCTTCATCTCCACAACAACAACAACAACAACAACAACCAAACTCAAAACTTCCCACATCCTCGTTTGGATCAAAGATAAAAAAACCCCAAAACAAAACAAAATAAAACCGACCAAGACAACAACAAAACAAGTCCCTGCCTGCCTGTATTGGCGCTAACAGCCCCGCGAGTGTGCGCGCAGCAGCACTCCTTGGATCGGGACACACACACGCACACACACACACACCAAACACGCCAAAAACCACCATGTGTGAATAAAAGAAAAACAGAAACCTCCACTTACAATTTTGCTGAGATCCATGATCGTCCTCCCCTGTGTGAGTGAGTGAGAGAGAGAGAGAGTGTGAGGATCCCTCGGAGGGGACGAAGGAGAGGAAGAAGGAGAAAGAGGAGGAGGAGGAGGAGGAGGAGTAGGTCCGCTGGCTTTATCCTAACGCGGAGTAATTAGTAACGGGGAAGCGATTGAGGCAACAAATGCATTTGGGAGGAGAAGGAGGTGGGGGGAGGTGGAGCGGGCACTCAGCTCAACATGTGTCCCGATTTGGTATTAGAATGCTCCCCTATCCTTCCTCCTTTCCCTTCCTCCCTTCCTTCCTTCCGCGTCCCCTTCTCCTTGTTTTTTCTCCGCCAGCCCTACGTGCTCCCTTTAACGGCGTGGACTTCCAGCATCCGACCCGCTGCCTGGGAGGACAAACCCGGAGGACAAACCCGGAGCAGCGCCGCTGATAAAACACCCGCCTCACATCCACGCCGCCGCCTCGCAGCCACAGTGAAGCGGAGCTGTGCGCGCCAGCCCACAGAGCGGCCGAGGGAGCAGGACAGGAGGCTACCTTTATTTTGCAAATCGCCCGCTCTCTTGACAGACAATAGTAGCATGGAGCCCGCAGAGTGGGATGGCTCAAACCCCCCTGGTCGTTTCCCAAGCTGGGGTGCGGGGACCACCGAGGGGGTCGCGCTGGACGGGAGGTGAGGCCCCGGAAGTGAGGACAGAAAAAAAAACAAAAACAAACAAAAAAAAAACAGCTGAGAGGCTTCACTGCTGCCAGTGTGTGGGGGCCAGGGTGAGGAGGATAAGAAAATGAGAGGAGGAAGTGTTTTCTTTTTCATTATGCACTTAGAGAGACAAAAGTCTAAATGGACCATTCAAGATTATAAGTGGACCGACTGAGACCACTTTAACACACAGCATGTGACTGCTAGACAAAACGCCCTGTGTGTATGAATTGGTAAACCTGTATGTGTAATAGTAATAAAAAGAAATGATCTCATTCTGCTCATAAACACAGTGTCAGTGTCAGTATTAGGACTTTAAGGAGGATATACTGAACTACATCTGACTACATCTGTTCAGAGGGGAAAACCACACAAGCTTGCATGAGGCGGCCGCATGAGGTTGTATTTCAACTTTATTCTCAACTTTGACACTTGCATGACGAAAACAAAACAAAAAACTTCCTCCTCTCATCCCCCAAAACAACATATAATATAGTATATAATAACCTTTACTGCCTAAAGTGGCATCAGTGCACTGACACAGTCAACTTTACTGGGAATTTAATAATCCTTATCTTTTTCACCAATACAGTGGCCGTGTATCTGACGGCATACACACCAATACATCTGTTATAGGTCGGTATCAGCTGACCAATCACATTGGTCCGGCTCTAATTGTGACGTGAGTAACGATTTTAGTGGTAATGGTGATTTTTCATTTTCATGATAATTTATTTATTTTTTTTCTATACATTTTGATAAGCCGATCATTTATTAGCTAAAAATGTACAACACTTGCTAGTTCCAGCTTCTTAAATGTAACAGTTTGCTGCTTTTCTTTGTCATTTATGGAAGTAAATGAAGGGTGTTTGGGTTTTGGACCGTTCAGCAGCCTGAGGACGTCAGTGTGGGTTCTGGGAAATTGTGCCAAGCATCTTTTACTATTTCTTTATGGTTTATTGGTTAAACAATTATTAGTTGGTTGTGAAAAAATCTGCAGGTTAACTGATGATGGAAACAATCGTTAGTTGCAAACAAGCTTGTTCCCTCACGCCTCAAGAACAGGATTTGTAGTCAAAGGCATCAGAATAACACCATCATGCTTCAATCATAACCGTCTGGCGTGCGTGACACATTTTTACCTTCATAAAAACTTGCAGATCTGGAGATTTGGATACAGCACTTTGCCAAACTATGATTTCAATGATATTTGGATAAACAAGACAAAAGACTACAAAAACAAAGCCACGAATCATACCGTAGCTAAAAACATGAGATGATATCACTTGGTCAAATGTTTCAGTGTCAGATGTGAATAACTTTGAGGTATTCATTTGTGTGTTTGTGTGTAGTGATAATGCGCTGATGGAAAACACATGAAGCCTCGAAATGAGCAAGTTTCAGGAGTGAAAACAAGCCCAGCTCCCACCGCGAGACCAATTCTAGGTAACTGATGCCCCCATCTGGTTTCTGTGAGACTGTCAACCGAAATCTTCTGCACTCAAGGCAAAACAGATGAGTTTGAATGCAGTGAGTGCATGTTTTACCAGAGTTTTATTACTTATTGTTATAGTTGGAGTCCTATTATGTCTGCATTTGCTTTCGAATTTCATTACAGTCTATACAGAGGAAGACATTTACTGAAAGGCCTGTCACCAAAACTACTTTTATTGGACTTGGTCCCAGAGATAATTGCGAGAATCATTATGATCATCATTTTAAGACTGTTTTATGCCACTGATTCATAATATAATAGCACAATAATGTAGTATGCCTTATCAAATGCTGTGCCACTTTTCTTCAGTCACGTCCATATATTGATATAAGTTGATAAGATATGCATGATAAGTCAATTATATGTGACAGACCTGCTGTTTATTCTCTGATTAAATTATTTAGTTGTACTGACAGTTGGTAAATGTGGACCGAGCTGCATACAGGGAAGAGGCTGACACTTTTCCTCCCACCTCCTCAACACATTTGTTTTCCTGGCGGAGGCGGAAAGTTTATAACCATCGCCCACACGATCAGTTCTCTCAGCTGCGTGTGTTGAACGCTGGAGATTGCCAGACGGGGACATTTCCCAGATTAAGTGTAAGAGAAAACGCAGAGTATACTATGTCTGATATATCTCTACTGATTAAGTGTTGTTCTGAGCTGCGTGTTGGTAAGCGAAAACTGTGTTTGTGAGGGTTAAAGTGAACACCTTGTTGACAAAAAGCGTATTTTCAGGGGTATTAAACCGTAGAAAGTACAGCCAGGGGCCATTTTATTAGGTACAGCTGCAACATCTAATGCTATCAAACGCAACAGCTCTGCTATAAATCATATACTGTCAAAGATGACAATGTTCAGTCCACCCCCTTTACAAACACAAGAGGAACAAACACCACGAGTCATTCAGTGAGGGTACAATTAAAACCTCTCGACATGTTTTAATGCAAATTGACAATAATGCACTTTGCAAAGGTAGAATATGTGGCAGAGCTGCTGCACTTGATTGCATTAGATTGTATAGGTGTACCTAATAAAGTGAAAATGATGTGTAATATGCTAAATCTTTGAGGATTTAATGACATGTTCCAGCAGTTTTTTTAAACTGTAAACTAGTTTACTTAAAAGGACGATGATAAAGCTCCTCTCACCACAAACAATAAGCACACAAGATCCATTTTTAAATCCAGGCCAGTGTTTTCAAAAGGCCTCTCTATACGACCATCAGCTGACCTGCCGGGGCCAGGCCAGCCACGATAATCAATATGCTACTCATTATACCATCGGGGCCGCACATTATACCTCCAGGCTTCTCAACATAAACAGTCTGTCTCGAGACAATGCCGGCTCTTTTCCCCCCAGAGTCTCTTCACTTCCTGGTACGGCGTGGGCCCTTCGCTGTGAGGGCAGCCTCACAGAGCATTTCTCACATACACCCGTCCCACTCTGTCTTTGCTTGGCTTTTCACTCAGCCGCCCACCAACCCCTTCCTCTCTTTATACAATTTACCAACTAAGACTGAAGGGCATGTCTGAGTTTGAGTTAAAACATAGAAAAAACCCCCCAGAAAACTGCCGTTTCCTCAAAATGAAGACATACATGAAACTGAACGCTGGTGACTGATGTTTATTCGGAGTGAATTTATGTGCCGTCAGCGCTCATTATGTGTCACCGCATCACCGTCTTTCCATTACAATTAGTTTCTCAAAATCGAGTTAAGTGCAAATGACACCGAGTATCTCCCTTTCTCAAGTATCACAGATTTGGGTTGAGATGACAAGAAGGTAGATGAGTTCAAACTACAGTTTGGCGCAGGAGACAAAAGATAAATTATCAAACCTCACAAACCTCTTCACGTAATACAGTGACATGACATACATACAAGGGTGTCCAAGCTTTTTTCCTTTGGAGGGCCAAAACTGCGGGCTGTGGGCCGAAAGCAAACACCCTATAATATTGTTTTGTTAGGATGCAAAATGGTACTGAGATCGTAAGTTCTCTGAAATCCCTTTCTACGCAAAGTTTGACTCTGAACAGCTCATATTACGCAAAATGATCAATAATAAGGGATCCACAAATCTATATAATAATGTGAATTCATTTTTTCCCTAGAAGCATCTGAGGGGCCAAATTGAACATTTATTTAAAGGTTTTCTTCTGCTTTATTTAAAAGAAAAAGGGAATTCTAAGTCCTGCTTAATGTTAAAGTCGGCCAAATACTGAAGAGATCGGTTAAAAAACAAGAGGATGACCAACTCTCAGGTTTATCTGTTGAGTTGCAGAGCCAAAACACGGTCTGTGCTGAGCAAACAGGCAAAAACAACAGAGGTTAAAGTCCTCCAACACAGACACGTCTTCCCCTCTCTCTGAGTCACGTCTGACTGACGGTGGGTGTTAAAATTAAACATCCAAATACAGACACTTAAGGCAGTCTGCTTCACTAAAACAGGTCTGCAGAGAACACTGAGGTTTAGACATTTATCAGACTACAAGGCAACAGAACGTTCTTTGTACTTATTTTAGCTATAAACAAGCCGTCGCTTTAATTCTGCTGGTTGTCAGCGAACAACATCCATGTGACCTGGCGTGGTAAGAACTGGGGCAACAGTTCAACGTTATTGTCATTAAGCTGTAGTGTTTTCATAGCCAGGTGATCGTAAATCATTTCACATTCATCACTCTGCAAACATCTGCTGTTCAAATGAATACCTTGAGGCAAGTCATCTGCCAAAAGTTTAGTGTGTTATTATGTATTACGTGAAGTTTATCGTATAAAACCTCCATTTAATCACTTAATGTGTGAACTTTTTTGCCAAGACCCGATATCACAAAATATAAACATTAAAAGGTAAAATTCAGATACAAATATCACCAAAATAACCACTAAAACCAGCTAACTGTTGCTGTCGTTAGCTGGTTAGATCAGTTATCTCGGTTAGCCGTGCAGCTAGCGGCACAGACTGTGTGCTCGGAATGGGATTATGAAAAAAACGACAGGCCAGGGCTAGCTGGTTAGCATGCATCAAAACTATTATTTTCTGCACATTCTGTCAATCATTTTAGTTAATCCATGAATGTGTTCAACTAAAATGTTTCTTTAACTTTGACATCTATTTCAATCACGTCAGCCGTCCTTTGTCAGTGCAGAATGTACTCTGAGGGCTGAGCTGTGTTTAGATGATTATTCAAAATGAGGCCACTCATGTTGTGGCAGGCTAATTTGCATACCACGCGCTTCCACTGACGGTGGAGGTTTCAGTCTGACTTTTGACCTCGGCCGCACGAGAAACAAAAAGCACCACTCCATCTCCGTCTCTCTGTCTTTCCGCTTTACTGTGCTGTAAAACACAGAGGAGAAGTCCAAAACAATCTGTAAATCAAAGCCATTGTTAATGCCGCCACAAACTCATCGGTGCACTTTGTTCCACTTACTGACCTGTCACTCATGTCCAGCTCTATTATTCTACAGCCAGTCAGTGCAATGAGGCCACAAACCACCGCCTGCTGTTTCTGCTGCCTCAGTGCTTTTAATGGTCTCGCTTTCATGCCTGCATGCTTGTCTGTGTGTGTGTGTGTGTGTGTGTGTGTGTGTGTGTGTGTGTGTGTTTGTGTGCGCTGCATGTTATGTATGCGGACGTCCTGACATAACTTCCCCGCATTTTGAATTGCAGGATGTGGAAGGAGGGAAGGAAAAAAATTCAAAAGACAATGAGCTATGGAGGGGCTAAGAACAAGGTAAAAAGAAAGACAAAAGACGGATGAAAGAGGGGAGGTTCAGAGACCAGGGTGATTAAAAAATTCTTGTCCGCGTCTGCCCTGCTGAGTCCTGCTTGTGCCCGAAGGCCGCGGCCCTGCTCCTCCCCTGAATTCCACAGCTGCCAGGGCACCAAACAGCACTAAACCAGGGTGCAGACCAGGGGGGACGAGGGGTGTCCAGCTCTGCAGGTCTGTCCACCACTAATTCCCAAACAGGGGTACATCTGCAGCTGCCAGAGGGTACGTGGGAAGATTACTGAGTAGTGGCTCATCTAATTTGAACAGACAAAAATGAACACTTGATTAAAGAAAATCATATATTGAGTCAGCCGTAATGTCTTAAAGACACGTGTTGCTATTGAGAGTGTCAATAGTGTAAATTAGCAGTTTAAACGGTTAGAAAAGCAATGGATGATTGGAAATAGGATGGATAAAGTGTTGGAAATAATGGAGGGTCAACTGTTTGAACAAATTTTAATTTAATCTCTTATCGCATATTGTTAACAGGAATAAAGGTGCAGAGAAACTCTTTAATTGTTTAAAGTGCATGACAAACTCTTACTTACAAGTGTCAACTTATCAGATGCGCCATATGCAACTAAAATACAATCAAAGGTATAACCGAACCCTGGAAAGGTTAAAGAAATTAGCTAAAAGCCATGGAAAACATTTCCAAATGGTCAGCTTGAAGTAATCTGATGGATTAATGGTTGAAACAGTCGGATATAAGTAGTACAAATAAAATAAACTTAAAGTAATGAACAACCCAGATGGTTGAAACAGAGAGATGCAAGTGAAACCAGCTGAATTATTTAGTAAAATAATGGATCAGTTGTTGAAGAAGTCGTCTGAACATAATGGATAAACAACTGAGATAGTAAGCTGAAGGGATCTGCTCAAAGAGGAAATAACTGTGTCCTGCACAGACAAACGAAAAGCTGTATGAATGCAAACTTGACCAAATCGACCATGCAACTGTTAGTTGAATTGCGTCGAAGAGGTTGGGAAACGCTGCTGTGCAGAGTCAGAGACAGATGCAAACAGGAGTGACCTCTGTGTGGACGAGTGGAGGAGGAGGCGGCTGGCAGGATGTCTAGTTTTAAGGCCTTAATTATGTAACGTACAGTGTGGTGTCAGTCAGGGGCTCACGCTGCATGTCCCAGCTGAGGAACTGGTTCCCCAGAAGTTTTCCCACACGCTCTAATTATGGTCGTTCATATCGGTCTAGAGATTACTACCTCCGCCAGCTTCCAACCTATTCCGGGTCTGACGGTTTTGCAATCGAGGAGTGAGTGGGCACCTCGGACACGCTGGAGCCTTCAGATAAAGACCATAAAGTTCGTGGTGTGGTTCAGCTTGTCATTTACTTGTGAGTGTTTTTCGCACCACTGTTGACAACACAATAGAGCGCAAACCCGAAACATCGCAGTGACGTTTGAGACCGACACGGCAAACATTAAATCCCCCTTAAACTCTAAATTAAAGAGTCAGCTGCTATTATGAGGCTAAACATGTCATTAAAAGCAGGCACTGTGTGCTATCTGGCTGCCCTGTTTCGTTCTTTTTATAACCCAGTGTGGACGCTGTGACAGAGAGGATTTTGAACACACCCTGGTTGTTTACCCAACTCGGCACAGAGAGAGATAGCGGAGCACTTCTCAGAATCAGACCTTTACACGACTCTGGCTTTAAAGCCCAGTAAGGCGACCCTGCTGTCTGCTGTGGAATATTGAATTCAGGCTGCATGTTGAATGACACACTGTATGATCTACTGATCATATTTCTCAACAAATTTCTCCCTCGTTGTTAATGATCACACTCATTGTTAATGATTACATGTTATTTCTCCTCCGCTGCCAGCATGCTCCCAAGTAGCGATGAACTTAAACAACCCAAAAAGTGGCCAAGTGCTCTCAGTTGACAATATCTTAAGGAAAACAACAAAAGTGAAGTCTTGGAGAAGAAATTCTAACTCAGAATTTTTATGTTTACAACATTAATGAGGTAATAATACAATGTCAGAAATATTCATTTTTACCATAACTGAATAAACAAGCTGTTCTCAGAGGAAAATAAGGCCCAGAACACTGTTTGAAGCCAGAGAGGTGGCAGGGTCCACCTCATATAAACAGTAAAACAGTATGAAACTGTCTTGCCTTGTAAGGTCAGTTTGCTTATTCAGTTAATTCAGTCATGAAAACAAAGAGAGTTTGTTTATTACGTTTGTTTAGGCATAAAAAATCAGTCAATGAAGATTTTTTTTTCTCTTCTGGTTTAAATGTCTTCCTCAAAACCGCACAGTGCACCTTTAAGTTTGTGCCAACTCTCCGGCTAAAACGAGAACATTTCAGAGGTGATTTAAGTGTAAAAAATAAAAAAATGCGAGACAGACAGGCAGATAGACAGATATTTGCAGGCAGACGGGAGGTGAAAGCCAACCGGCCTGCAGATTTAGGCAGCTTTAGAGCACAACAGATCAGATGAGATTATCTCTCGCTGATCCGCTGTAAAGTAGACAGCACATTCATTGATTCCTGCACCTCCTGCCACAGTCAAAAATCAACCACACCGGGGGCAACAAATCCTAATCACTGATTTAGAAAAGTGTGAGAACTCAGGAGGAAATACAGCATTACACAAACTAACTGTGTACACAGAACCAAACACCTGAATGTGTCACGCCGCGGTTTAGACACGCTGGATAATTAACGGAAAAATCAAAGTTGGGCTTGTTTTGACTTGCGTAAATATTTTCACTGAGAGAGAGAGAAAAAAAAAAAACCCTTCCTAGTGAACGATTCCAGGTACTTGACGGCCTTACTAAGAATTGCCACCACACAGGACAAGGAACCAACGTGCCCGTATCATGTTGCGATTCCGCCTTGACACACTTCCAGACGGTGTGATCTCTGACAGCCTGACAGTGACCCAGTGACCAGGCTTGGCACAAACGCATGCGTGTCTCCCAGCCTCTCTAATCCATGCTGCCGCTGTCCTGGATGTGATGGGAGAGGCGTGGCGGGGGTGGGGGAGAGAGGCTGGAGAGGGTGGGCAAACTGTGGGCGCAGAATAGCCAAATACCTGCTGTGCACATTTAGGCTGTGTTGACTGTGCTGTCCAATTTAGCGGCGGCCGTAAACGGGAGGAGCACGTTGTTGCAGCAGCAGCACTACCACGGCAGTTTGGCTGCCTTGATTCATCTGACCTACTTTCTCCCCCTCCCCTCCCATCCCATCCCATCCCATCCCTCCCCTGTGCCTGGTCTGGGAGAGAGGGGAGGGGAGACCACCAGGCAGGAAGCAGCAGGCTCCACAGCGTAACAGCAGCCTACATACATATGGGAGAGCACTTTATGCAAAGTCACAGCATTCTTTATTCAGCGGCAGCAGCAGCAGCAGCAGCCACAACATAAACCGAAAGATGATCTCCTCCTCATCATCATCACTGAGCCTGCCCGATTGAGGGGGTCAACAGGAGGCACTGACAGCCTGTCATACATGCCACAGCTCCACACACACACACACACGCACAGCTTCAGCTAGCCTCCCTCCTGTCTGGTTTTATCCTACACATAGGCTAAACAGCACAGTTATCTGAATTCAAAAGGCCATTGACCTACATTGCTGCAGCTCTTTTGTTGTACAGTAGACACTCAGTGGTATCTGTGCTGATCACACACACACACACACACACACACACACACACACACACACACACACACACACAGGGGGGAAAGTAACACTGGGGTAACCAATGATCTGGATCTTAACAGAGTAAATAAATGATGGAGGAAAAAAAATGGAGGAATCACTCAGAATCTGCCCAGGTCAATATGTGTGAGTGGTTGTGAAAACCTCCCAGTGAGTCTGTGACAGCAAACATCCTGGAATGACTGTTATTCTCCCACCATTCAAAGCGGCTCTGAGCCAGGAGCTCCACTCCCACGCTTTCACTACAATAACATTATTACATTAATGTGACCCTCCACCCTCCACCCCTGTCTGCGCTCCGTACCTGCCCCCGCTCAAAGTTCTCCTTCTCCAGCTCCAGGCTGTTGGCCCCTCCGGTCCGTCGGATCACTTTGGGGATAGCGTTGGGTACTTGCTGCATGGAGCTTTTCACTCGATCCATTGTCGTCTGTTTTTCTCTTTTTTTTCTCTCTCCCACAGCGCGAAACACAGGGCGAAAAGAACTTTCAGCCGATAAAAGAGGCCCGAGTGTAGAAAGTAAAACAAGAACTAAAAGCCGCACTAACTATGGCGGGCAGCGGTCCATGCTGTGCTGGACTCCTCGGCCCGTTCACTGGATCATTTGGCCTTTCTGTCCAACACCCCAGTCAATGACAGGAGCAGTCTGAGCGGCACCAGGGTGAAGCGAGGCGCTGAGAGGGAGGCAGCGCTTCCGCTTTCACCTTTCAAAGTAAAAGCTCCCGTTTACTAAAACGTGTGTGAAAATACAGATGTTTGTCCAGTAACCTGAACCTGAGCACTTAGTGGAAGCTTTTATGCAGCTCTGTTGATACCTATGTGATGTAGAGCCAGTGAATGCAAACAGTCAATCCACTGTCATGTCCACACGTTGATCACACAAGATTTAAATATTGTCATGTTAAGCACTTGTCATTTGTTTGGTGAAAGGGTATTTGCAATTCGAATGTACAACCACTGTGCATTATATATAATTTCACTGAAACTGGTAGAAATTCATATAACAGCAAACCAGCAGTAAATGGCCATTTTCAGTTTTACAATAATATTTTATGTGAATCAATCAAATCAAACTGTATTTATATAGCACCTTTCAAACAAATGAGGTGAATTCAAAGCGCTATGCAAGTGATTAATAATATGAGTTACATGAGTTATTCAGAAAACAAAACTGAATTTAGAGCAATAACAATAAAATACTGTGATAATATAATGATAATAACAATGATAATAATAATAGTTTCCAAACAATGTTACAAAGTGCTTCGCAGAAAAGGCAAAGAACAGCAGATAACAAACTTAATTTAACGAATACTATTTGATGTCTGTTTTGCATTTGACTTCTGTCCCTGACTTAATTATTTCACTGGGTTTCATTATTCACTCGGCTTTATTATTTCTATTGATGGTGTCTTGTTTTATCTTG